>NC_087222.1:1599172-1647459 GCF_015104395.2 Macrobrachium nipponense | reverse complement strand
TTATGATAATGTCATTTTTATATATGAACTGAATGCCATATTAGTAGGAGGAGGGATACATGGACATAATATTCTACTTAAAAAAATTAATTCATGCAATGAATTTGTAATAGAAAAGTTCCTAGCACTGAATACAATGCATGTCGTTCCTTATGAGTTTAGAGAACTTGCAGTATAAAACTTCAACTGGTTGCCACTCATCTTAATCTATAGTGGTGTGGCAGTGGAGCCAAGTGTTGGCTCTACTTAAGTGGGAGCTTTGTAGCAAAGGAGTACTCCAATGGCTATCAAAGCATTAGTGGAAGTGATGCTATCTAAGGAGTTACCCAATAGCTAGCAAAACTTTAATAGGTACTCTTGCCCTGGGCACAGTGCCAATATAAAAAAAAACTAGAAATACTGTTACCCACACTGTAATATTTTTAACACTACAACCCATCCACTGAGAGTGGTGGGTGCTCCTGATACTTTCTACCTCCTGGCTCCTAAAACTTTATACCTCATAGAAGGTGAAGAGATAGGAGAACAACCTATGCTTCTTCTTACCATATCATGCCAGTCCCTATCCCATGGTACTGCAGAATTTTTAAAATGCTGTTAAGCTGGCGCCAGTCTGGAGTTGGCGCCAGGTGAGACATAAGAGCTTGCAGATTGGTATAAATATTGCTGGTGAGGGACTGCAGTTGGCGCTAGGCGAGCTGGGTGTCAGCCGAACTCTGTGCCTGTCAAACTGCTAGGAGTTTGTGGATGCCATTAGCTCCTAAGTTGGCACCAGACTGTAGCTGCTGTCAAGTGTGCTGAGCAAGCCACCAGGTGAGCTAGCAGCTTGAGGTTCTGGAAGTGCCATAGCTAGCGACAGACTGTAGCTGACCCCAGTCTGGAGATGGAACCAGGTAAGCTGTGGTAACTTGCAGAGGGGTGTAATTATTGTTGATGTCAGACTGTAGCTGGCAGTAGGAGAGCTGGGCAGTAGTCGAGCTGCTGGGAGTTTGTGGAGCTGTAAGCCCTAAAGTTGGCGACAGGCTGACCCAAAGTTCTGGGAACCAGGGTAGCTAGAAACTCGAAATTCTGGAAGTGCTAGTTGACCACAGACTGTAGCTGGCACCATCAGAGCAAGTAGTTCGGTTTTCACTCCTTATGATAGTGAGACGTGAAGGCCGATCATACTTGCAGTAGGTCGACGTGAAATGGAAGGGGCATATAAGCCTGAAACCTATATAAGTAGAGGCTACTCTGTAGTTTTCACTAAAAGAGGGCAAAGTTGTTCTCCTGAGTCTGAGTGTAAAAGATAAAAATCTCTTTAGGAAGAAGGACAAAATGATATTTTCCAGATGGGGAGTGGTTCTTGACCGACCACCAAAGGGTAAGATGGCCCTCTTGATTATCAAATTCTGCTCAGGTAAGTACCTAAAAAAAAAATCTTCAATTGAACAGAGAGCTCACTCCTTACCCTCAGAGCTGGTGAGCATTCCTATATGCTTGAAGAGTACCTCTTGTTTATACTTGGGCATGTAAAAGGACCTGAGGTGTTGTTGAAAAGATGAAATCCAGTTCTCTGTGCTTAACCACAGATAAGCATATATTGGTACCTCCTAAAGGAACACGAGAGATCCTAGATCCTCTCAGAAACAAAGGGGTGTTCGACAGCCTTTTCAATGATGTCCAGAAAGAAAGAGATGAAGAGTCCGAAATACCAGGTTTTGAAAGGCAGTCACTAAATCCGGTAGATGGTGGAAGAGGGTGACTTCTGAACCTTGTAAAAGACTCTCTGCAATACTTCTAGAAGATTTTTTGAGACAATCCTCCAGACAGTCAGTCATCTGTCTGGGCAAGACCGGACCACCTGAAGCTAGGTTACTGAGAAGACACGGCTTGGAGGACAGATCTTGGGAAGTCCACCAACCAAAGTAGTAGGTTTTGAATCTATTACATGTGTCAAAACAGACTAAGAGAGTAAATAGAATTTGAGCCTGAGAGTGTTTAGCTTCTCCTCGATCATGGAGAAAGGTGTAAGGCGAGGAGGGCCGAGGAGTGCCATCTATAGCATCATGGTGTCTCTTGCCCAAGCCATGACTGGAGTAAAGCGAAGGTTCCTTGAAGAAGCCAACATGTCCAAGGTTGGTTTGCTTCATACAACAATCAGATCCCGACAACCAGGGGGTCAAAGGGTCATGATGGGAAGGACCAGCTTATGATGGCCCAGTACCTCACAATTTGACCTAGATCCAAATAGTCTATATGCTTCACTTGCATAACTGAATACAATATTAATTTGAGGTCCAAAGAAGCACAGATACAGGTGGACCCCTGGGCACTTAGACAAATGGGTGGTTGGACGCTGTCCACTCGGAGTCCTCTGACACTGCTGGGAGCTCAGATAGGGAGAGTGTGCCAAACACTGGAAGATCTGCCTTTCAACTGCTGAAATATGACTGAAAAGCACCATCAAACTACTTGTGTACAATGGGATCTGCATCTGTTCACACTGCAGTTCATATCACTACTAGAGAACAAAGAACGCACATCTTTCAGGACGCCTTCCAATAGCCATCCATCAAAAACTGCAGACTGCAGGCTCGACTGGGGAGTAACTATCCTGGCTATCTGGGGCAAACCCCTTTGGACTCCCATGGACTTTAGTGTGCCTCCTCCCTGGCGCATGGGAGTCTGGCAGGGACTGGGTTTAGGAGTCCGACGAGCCGGATATTCACCTCCTTCACTACACATCCGTAAGATGCCTTTTCAGTGGCTGTCTGTTGATACATGGGACTGACAACCTGCTCGACTGAGGGGGCCAACTACCCGTGAGTAATCCCCGACCGCCCTTGGATTTCGAGTAAGCCTCCTCCCTGGTGCATAGGGGTCTGACAGGACCTTTTTCTAGTAGCATTGGGGAATGAGTAGCCACCTCCTCCACTACACTACACTTCACTATCACAAAGTTTACATCAGTTAACTTGAGACAAGTGACTGGCAAAGGTATGAAAAAGAAGCAAGGGAGCCAGAAGTCAGGAACCAGGAGCAAGTGGCAAAATGGTAGTAGGAGAGAATTGGCGTCAGGCTGGTCATCTCTGGCACCTAGTGCATGGGAGAGATTCCAGTTGTTGCTGGAGCCCAATATCAGAGCCAGGCGTCCAGAAAGATGAAAACTTTGTAGCGTGAGCTGAAACTCAGCTAACGAAAATGCCTATTTGTAGCAGTCAACAACACACCCATTCTCTCCTTACTACTCTCTGCCTTAATACTTTTCAGTTCTGCAAAGGAAAATGTGAAGGTTATGTCAAAATTTCATTTAACAGAGGCTTACTGGAAGCAAATGTCCAGTAAATAAATCATGACTGTAAAAAACACAGGCCTGATGAAATGACCAACACCCAAGAATCATTCAATCTAATGCAATCTCGGTGGCTTGCGTGAAGCCAAGTCCTATAACAAATCATAGATTGCATAAGTTATGGCTTAAAGCAAAGATAATAATAGAATGTTGTAAAATTTGAAATACTTTAAGCTAAAACCATTATCGACATCTAGCCAGAAGCCTATGGTCTGAAATCAATTTATGAATTGCAAAAGTTAATACAGTGGTCCCCCTGTATTCGCAGGGGATGGGTACCAAACCTGCCCCCACCTGAATAGCTAGAACCCGCAAATAGTGGGAACCCCTATAAAAGTGCTGAAAACAGCCTATTTTGTTAGTTAAAACATGAAAAACCCACTAAAAATTTTTACACCTGTTTTTTTTAATAGTTCTATAACAAAAAGTGCATTTTATGATGAAATTGATAAAAAAAAACAGGAATTTGTGGATATATCTCATAGAAAAATACCTCGAATACGTGAATTTCCCACAAATAATAAGTGTATATGTTCCAGAGAGAAATTCGCAAATGTGTGAGTCTGCGAATGCTGAGAATGCGAATACAGGAGGTCCACTGCATATAGATAAAAAGAGTAACATGCACCAATTACTTTATGACCAAATGCCGAAACATCTGAGAATTACTTTAAGCAAAACTATATCGACTACTCTCTAGTAGTTCCATTCTCAGCAGGGTACTGATAAGTGAAAACTGCCATTAACCAAAACTCAGCAATTTATGGCGCCAAATTTCGGTTAATGGCACCTCTGTTAGGTATAATATGACGCCATAACTCTATTATCAGCACCTTATGGTGCCTATAACTGAAACCCAGCCTGTTATGGCACCATAAATCGCTGATTTTATGGCGCTAAAACCAGATAGCCATTAACCAAGTCCGCCGATAACCGGGGACTGCCTGTATAGTGGAGTGTCATAACACTCGAGAATTACTTTTAAAAACAAAAATATCACCAGCAGCTCACTTAAACTGGAGTGTCGTAACACTCGAGAATTACTTTTAAAAACTAAAGCCTAAGAGCCTAACTGGTAAACCAACCATAAATGCAGATGGTGTCGGTTACTTCGGTTTGTTGATGACTTATTGAATCGGAAAAAAAAAAAATAAGGAAAAACTCATCCTAAAAGACAGCTTGATGGTTACCAAATATGCATTCCAATGGTTAACTTGAAAAGCCTCCATCGGAGTCTGATAAAATAACTGGAAAATAATTAATAGCACTACTGCCACACCAGGTGTTGCCACCACAGATGGCAGGATACGAATGAGGATTGTCTACTATGTTGTTCCAGTATTCGTTTGGTAGGATAGGCTGTTACCTACACAAATAATGTATATTCAAGTGCTACCACGAAATTTTGTATTTGATCTACAGTACGAGTGGAAACTATAGCTATGTAACTACCTGGTAAGTTTCATATATAAAACTCTTGTTTTGTGTTGCACAGCAGAGGGAAAACCAAAGCCTAGATGTAGGTTTAAGAATAAAACAAACAATTCTTAATTACTGAGTCCCTCCTACAGATCCTGGTGACAAAGGTTGTCCTGGATTACTTATAAATTCAACGAATATTAGTTCAAGTCATAATCTTTTATGCTGAAACTGTACATTAATTAAGCCTGATTATCTGATAAAATCTTCACTGAGGCCAAGTTTCCTAATAAACCAAGCCCTTACCAATTAGATAGCTTCCTTCAGGGCTAACATTCTTCAAGGAGAAAGTGTCCAATCATCTTGACAGACAATCCTGCTAATCTAGTATCAACCCCCATCACTAGCTAAGAATGAGGAGTATTTAGGGAGTCGATTAAAATCGTAATGCACATAACTGAGCCAGGTGAAGCAACAGGACCTTGGCCTTTGTAATATTGTCAATAGAGTTGGATAACTTGAACCAGAGATTCAGTAGAAAAGACTCTTGCTGCTAAAAATTGACACCATCCACCTATGGGCAACAAATTCCCAGACAATACTGATGTAGGAACTGCACACTAACACAAACAAAGTGCACTTAACAGCAACACCTTGTAAATACACCTTGAAGGAACTTGCATGGCTGAGGTAAGAGAAACGTCTTCTGCCTGTCCATCCCAAGTCTGATCATTCCATGTAAAGCCACTAAAACCATGCTAAGAACACCAAAATATATGGGGACAGATACGTCATGTTATTCAGTCTCAAAGTGTCCAAGAATGACCGTTTGTCTCCAATTGCCTATGGAGTTAGGAAAGTCAGAGGGGTAAAATCTTAGATAATTACCTCATGGTCCCTTTCACTCTCTCTTTATATATAACCTCCTACTAAAGAAAGACAGGTTACTGCAGGAGAAGACTCAAAAATAGCTATAGGAGATTAAACCAGTGGTGGGCAACCACAAAGTATAATAATTCCCTTTCACTATCTCCACCATATAAGGTACTGCTCCTACCTCTCTACAATCATGCCAGGAAGCTTGTAACTGTCCATGTCCCACAACCTGAGGGCTGAACTTATCCCCAGAAGGTATAAAACATATACTCCCTTAACTCCTTAACCTGAGCAGCACAAGTAGATGGAAGCAAAAATGTTCTCACTTCTTCCAGACTGAGTTAGTATAAGCATGAGAACACAGCCTGCAGCATCAGAAAAAGTCAAAACCAACTCTACCCTCAATAAACTCCCTATGATGCCAACACCCCCAAAGCTAGCCCCATAAAAATCCAAGCTGATGCAGAGAAGAGGCAAGATACTGACAATGATAAAATCAACAAGCTAGACAGACTCCATTACAGCACATAAAAAGCTTTGTCAGACTCGCATTTGTCAACTGATCCTCCCACTGAAGAAAGGTGAGCGTCCACATCACAAGGGCCAGCCTCTGTATCTTCATAAAAAAAAACAAAAGACAGTTGAAGATGGCTAAGTGCCCGCATCGCAATGTGGCAGGATCACAAGCAAGCAAATCTCCCCACAGTTACTTTAGTTGTACCAACTATCGAACTTTCCCTCTGCCACACTTTCCTCTTCACGTTAACTAAATACATGCAGGACAACTGGCCTACTGAAACACAGAACACACAAAACACAAACACATGTACTCACCTCAGGCTGTAAATGCTTAGGGCTAGGCGCTGTGCTGTCCGCTGGATATAGGCTAGCTGTCGAGACAACAGTTGCTGAATTTCACTACCCAAGACAGACAAGTACCAAAACAATACAACAACTCAAAAAACAACACGCCAATCGCTAAGCAAACAAATACCAACAGCTCGAAAACAACACGAGAAATCATACAACTCAAACCCAGCACAACAAACCACAACCACCAACACTGTCTCAACAGACAACTCATGAAACCATCAAAATGCAAAATCATAATACAACTGAAGACACCAGAGCAGCTGCACAGCATCATAAAAAACCAGAAGACAAGACACAGCGGACACAAAGGGACCACTGTGCAGCCAAGCATGAGAAACGTCCTGAAACATGCCCAAAAGGGAACTGAAATACTCTAAGACAAGTGAGACATACTCTCTTGTAGCCTCTTTCCTCAAGTAAATGAGGATACAGGAAGTGCAAGTTGCTGTCCAACTTTCCAACAAACTCTGAACAAACTGGAGATGCTCCAACACAATTCTTCTGCCAGAGGGCAACAGGAGACAGTTGCACACAGACAACAAGAAGAGAAATCTCCAAACAGGTGACAGGAGGAGACACCTAGCAACAGGAATAGACAGCAGCCGAAACCTGTATCGCAGTGAGGACTCAATGTAAGTTAGACAGACTTAAGGGACTCAGCTCTCAGTCAGCCAAGTGAAAGATAACAAGGCTCTAAAGAAACTGGGAAAGATTGGGAGTCAGAGGGGAGAGGAGCTACACAGACTCTTCCGCCTCATCTGAAAGTAAATCGTCAGACTTGAGTTCATTCACATACAACACTTGTTAGAAAGCTATGAAGCTACAATAATATCTAGCTTGGAAACAACCTTAGATAATAAAAACATTGTAGATTGAGGCAGATTTAAGAGATTTGCTGATACAGGAGTCCCCGGTTATCGACGGGGTTTCCGTTCTCATTGGGGTGCTGATAAGAGAAACCCGCCATTAACAGAAAATTGCTGATTTATGGCACTTATGGCACCGAGTTCCAGTTAATGGTGCCAATAACCGGTTAAGGGCGGCTCTGTTAGGTATGTTATGACGCCATAACTATTGTTGGCACCTTATGGTGCCAATAACCAGAACTTTCGTGTTAAGGCGCCATAAATGGCCGATTTTATGGCTCTAGACAAGCGGCATAAAAACCGGATTGCCATTAATCAAGTCCGGCAATAACCAGAGACTGCCTGTAGCAGAAGAAAAAGTGTGTAAAGAACGAACAAGTGCATTTCGAAGGAGGAAAAGGAATAGGCTAGCAGCAAATATAGAAGGAGTGAAACATCACAATTTCTTAAAATAAATTGTATTTTTCCTAGTTATACAAACCTGAGGTCCTTTACTATAGGAATTACTTATGGCGTAGCCTGGACATGGCCGCTGAAATCTTTTAACAAGGTGGTTCAGTACTTAAATGCCGGTCCGGTCATTGGTAGTCCCCCCCCCCCCTGACGTAAACGTTCCAATTTGCTTTCGGCTAAGGTAGCAAATTGAGGGGTGGCATGAGGTGGGCAGTTAGTGCAAAGGACCTCAGGTTTGTATAACTAGGAAAAATACAATTTACTTTCAAAAACTGTGATTTGTTCCTACACGAAATACAAACCCTCGGTTCTTTACAATAGGAAGACTTGCTGATTGTGGATGGAATCTGAGTGATCTCCAGTGAACCGACTGGGGTTCAGCATACCTAAGATTTCCTTCTTGGTTGTAAGAGCGAAGAAGGATATCCAGCCACTAACTTCTGAGTTAGGGAACTCCAAATTAAAGTAGTCCTCTGGGTTTACTCATAAGGGGGAGTATGTGTCCCCCTTAAGGGAAAGCTAAGAACCATAAGTCGGAGATAAAGGCAAATACAAGTTATGGGTTTGTCTTATGTCTAGGTCCCTCTTCCCTGCCTTGTGAAGGGAAGAGGCAGATATTTACTTCGATCAACTAAACCAAGAAAATTAATAGGTTACTCCAAGGATTGTCACACCTGCATCAGCCGCTCGGTCCAGCATGTATTGGTCTGCATTACCCTCTACCCAAAGGAAAAGAGTAGGATGAAAGAGATGAAAGGAGAGCCAGTCACTCCACACTCATGCTCATTCTTACCATACAACAAGGAGAGATGCAATTCTGTCCAGTTAGAGGAGCTGGGTAAGCTACACAACTTGATGAGCACCCACCACCGGTCACAAGGAGATGGTGTCCAAGGACCAGTGGGTAATATCCCAAAGGTAACGAGTGGTGAATGTAGTCTGGCTTGCCCAGACCCCCTGCCTTCAAAACCTGATGAACCGACAGGTTCTTAAAGAATGCGAGGGACGAGGCAATGCCCCTGACCTCATGAGTTCTCAGATGAAGTGTACCAGTGTCGTTGTCAGCAGCAGAATACGCCTTCCTGATCATCCCACGAAGCCAGAAAGATATAGTGTTCTTGGACACTTTCTTGGAACTTCCGATGCTAATGAAGAGCCAGTCGACACTCAGGCTGGGGACGTTGAGTTCTCTTCAGGTGGCGTCATAGAGTTCTATGGGACAAACCAGCATCTCATGTGGGTCGTCATCAACAAAGTTATTCAGGGAGATGGTGAAGGACTAGAATCTGGCATCAGGGACCAATGGATTCTGAGTCTTCCCTACAAAGTTTGGGACGAAATCAAGCGAAACCGATCCCCATCCCCTAGTGACTTACATCATAAGAAAGACCATGAAGTTCACCAACTCTCTTCGCCAATGCTAGGGCAAGTACGAAGACTGTCTTGAGGGTCAGATCCCTATCTGAGGACTCTCGAAGGGGCTAGTACTGGGCATGAGTCAGGCTCTGCAACATGAGTCACGTCCCACTCAGGAGGCCTGATATCCCTGGGTGGGCAAGACCTCTAGAAGCTCCTTATGAGTATGTAATGAGATCTCAAAGGAGGATGAGATATCAATACCCTCCATCTTCAAGACTAGGACTAGTGTGGCTCTGTAGCCATTTACAGCTGATATGAAAGAAGCTGCTCCCAGCGAAGGAAGACAAGGAAATCTGCAACCTGCTGAAGAGTGGCTCCAACCGGAGAGATACCCTGTCTATGACACCAACCACAGCAGACAGCCCACTTTTCCTGGTATACAGCTGCAGAGGACTGTCTGAGGTGTCCTACCATTTCTGTCGCTGTTCGGAGAGAAAAGCCTCTTGCTCACAAGAGATGGTGGATAACCTCCAGCTGTGAAGACACAGACGACACTGCTTGGTAGTACCGTTTAACTTGTGGCTTCTGCCATGGGGGAATCTCTCTCGGTGCCTCAGAGAGAAAGAGCCAGAAGGTTGGATACCAAATGGTCTGAAGCTATTTGGGTGCCACTAAGATCATCTGAAGATTTGGAGTGATTAGTGCCCTGCCGATCACTGTTTGAATCAGGCAGAAAGTGGGAAATGCATAAACATCGAGGTTGTCCCATGGATGTTGGGTCCGGAATAACGGAGCAGAAGGTCTCTAGCTTCCTCTTGAACTGGGTGGCAATCAAGTCTACGACTGGACGCCCATATAGGTTGAACAACCTTTCTGCCACGTCTTGGTGAAAGGACCACTCAGTCCCTACCACCTAATCCTGACGGCTGAGCTTGTCTGCCACCACATTCCTCTTGTCTGGAATGTATCTGGCTGACAGCTCTAACCAACGTTTAAAACACCTTCTCACTTCATAAGCATAATCTAAGAAAGTTCCCTTGTCATCTTTTCTTAAATTTCTGAATCTTTCATTGTAGTACTCTGGGGTCATCTGGTAAACTTGTAGCACATTGTGTTTAAGACCTTAGTCTTTACAGTGATCAGCTGTTAAGGCTAGATAAGCACTTCTCCCTTTACCAGTTAAGACACTTTGTAACAAAACTGACCACTTATCTCCTGGCCATCCCATATCTGAAGGCCCTTTCTCAAAGTGATAAAAAAACTCATCTGGAGCGTCTTCAGTAAACTTAGGGATAACTTCTGTACTCTTACTACATCAAATACAGGGTCTTGATTACCTTGGTTAGGGTTAGAAGGTGTTACAGGTAATGTGGATCTAGCTGTTATCAATTCCATCTCCCTTTCATGCCTTGCAACTTCTCTTTCCTCTTTTATCCTTTCTCTTTCCTCTTCTGCTGCTTTTCCTTGTTCCTTGTTTTTCCCTTTCTATTCTCTCTCTTTCAGTCTGCATTTTTAGCTTAATCAAATTCTCTTCTGCTTCAGTATGTCTAAGCTGTAACTCTGCATCACTTTTCTCTTTCTTTTCTTTTTGCTTATTTATAAGATCAGCCTGTGCTACATTCAACAACTCTTGAGCCAATTCTAACTCATCTTCATCAGTTATTCTACCAGTCTATTAATCATTCCATAGCAATACATCTTATTTGTGCCTTTACCATACTAATAGACACATAACCACCACATGCCACTGCTAAAGCGCTCCACTGTGCCTTAGTCAGAGTGGTTTCAGATAACAATTGGATGGAAGGGGCTGCTAAAAATTCCTGAACCTTGAACTGAGCCATTTTCTCTAAGTTATCAACTACCAATCCACACCATATATGCAAAACAAAAACTATATGGTCACTCTCCTAACAAAATATATCCCTAACACCGCCAATATAGACTAGAGTGATTATGTTATCTATTTTCCCGGGTCTTTGGGCACCATTAATACTTGTGACGAAGTGCCAAGTATTTGGTTACTACAATTACCAATCATGAAATGAGTACCTCACAACAGCCAGACACCTGAACCTTCATCACAGGTAAAATATGACTGAATACTCTTAAGGCAACAGTAATCCCTTAAACAACTTACCAGTAGTGCAGAAAATCAAACAAAGTTTATTAAAACAGGTGTGAGGTAATCTTATATGTAATTAAATTAATTAAAGGGCATCACTCCTGCAACAACTTCAAAAGACTAAGTATTTTAAAACTCTGAGTACTTCTCTGGTTCTAACTCACTTCAAGTAAATTGAAGGAAAACAGCTCAATTACAACTCTATGTTTCTACCTAAACAAAATTAAATATACTGGTAAAAAAGAAAACACAAAAATTCAAATTTAGCGCGTAGGCGTCGCCAACACTGGTGGTGATGACGTCATCTCCCTCCACTCGCGGGAGAACCAGGTACAACTGCCCAGGTGAATCCAATTCTTTCTGCCGTCCGTCCACCTAAGGGGAGGAGGGTGGGGTATATCATAATTGTTCGGTAAGTATACAATAAAACTTCATTTTAATAATGAAAATTTCATTTTTATTGTAGTGTCTTACCGAACAATTATACAGCTGATTACACATTTATGGGAAGTGGATTCAGTGGACCACTAGTATTTCTAAATGGTTACATTTATTACAATACAGTAAACACTCAAGGTGTCTGTTGTACCTTACCTTGTAAGAAAGCTACAGCAGACGGTTACTGCCTCTGGTCGGTGCTCTTCTTACTATTGTAGAGGAATTGGAATTTGACCAAAGTTAGCCTCTACAGGAGTGAATCCTGTTCCGTAGTTCAAGCGAATCAAGGCTGACTGACGGAGGATAGTAACAACAAAGATTGCCCTTGCCCTGGGCTAAGACCAGAAATTCAATCATACAAAACATTTGTCACCAACACCAGATTTAAAAACATATATACCCAACCATTGTAAAATCTGACCTAACAGACTGGTGAGTATCCCAGGTACTCAGTACCCCAGCTTCCCTTGAACTCGACAACCTATTCAAGGTGAAAAGTTAGCATAGAGGTGACGACCCCTGTGCCGTTTCTCCCAACACCATGCCAGAAACCGCCACCGGACCTAACGTTTTACAATTCTCGAAAACCGTTTCTATCTCTTTGAGATAATGACTCGCAAAAAACCGAATTCGATCTCCAGAACGTGCTCTGAAGAATCGAGCTAAGATGAAATTCTTTTCTGAATGCTAAAGAAGTTGCCACTGCTCTAACCTCGTGAGCTTTTAAACTCTCAGAACGGAGAGATTGTCGTTCTCGGACTGCGAGGTGAGCTTCCCTGATAAGCTCTCTAATAAAGAACGATATAGCATTCTTAGAAAGAGGACGAGAGGGATTTTGAACCGAGGTCCAGAGCTTAGAAGATTGTCCTCTAATACCCTTAGTGGCAAACAGATACTGCTTAATAGCCCTGACTGGACATAAGAGCCTTTCTTCCTCCTCATGTCCAACCAAATCAGATAAGTTCCTTACCACAAAATTCCTCGGCCAAGGATTAGAAGGATTCTCATTTTTGGCTAGAAAGGTCAAAGATACCGAAAATACAGCATTGCCTTGAGAGAAACGACTCTTTTGTCTATAGCGTGCAATTCGCTGACACGCTTAGCAGAAGCTAGTGCAATAAGAAAAAAGTGCCTTCTTAGTCAAGTTCCTGAGTGAAGCCGACTTCAAAGGCTCAAACGGTGGCCCCATGAGGAAACTTAAGCACCACATCTAAGTTCCAAGCCACTGTATCCTGCGGGAGCTTAGTGGTTTCGAAAGACCTAATGAGGTCCGACAGATCTGAATTGGAGGAAATATCCAAACCTCAATGTCGAAAAACCGAAGAGAGCATGGCTCTATATCCTCTGATCATCGAAGGAGCCAGTTTCTTAGAGTTCCTAAGAAATAGAAGAAAATCTGCTATTTCTGTTAAAGAGGTCGCAGAAAGGTAGAGACTTTAGCACTTCTACACCACTCTCTGAAGATTCTCCACTTCCCTTGATAGAGTTTGTTAGAAGACTCTCTCCTACAACGAGCGATAGCTTCTGCAGCTCTTCTTGAAAACCCTTTTGCTCTGACAAGATTCCAGACAGTCTGAACCCTGTCAGAGCTAGAGCAGACAAGTTTTGGTGGAACCTCTTGAAGTGAGGTTGTTTGAGAAGCCACTTCTCTGGAGGAAGAAGTCTGGGGAAGTCTACTAACAACTGGAGAAGGTCCGGGAACCACTCTTTCCTGGGCCAAAAGGGAGCGATTAACGTTAGTGTTACATTGCTGTGCGACATTGAACTTGTTCAGCACCTCTCTTTTATTAGACCGAACGGAGGGAATGCATAAGCTTCCAGACCCGACCAATCAAACAGCATTGCGTCCACCGACCAAGCTAGAGGATCTGGGACTGGAGAACAAAAGAGAGGAAGACGGTTGTTCCTTGATGTCGCGAACAGGTCTATTGACGGTCGTCCCAAAGGCGCCAAAGTTTCTGACAAATCTTGTTGTCCAAAGTCCACTCCAGAGGTAACACTTGCTGTTGACGACTTAACTCGTCCGCCAGGACGTTCATCTTTCCGGAACAAATCTCGGGACTAGCTGAACCTTCGCTTCTTTTGACCACAGGAGGAGATCCTTGGCTACTTCGTATAGAGAGAAAGACTGAGTCCCCCCTGTTTCCGCACGTACGAGAGAGCCGTGGAGTTGTCGGAATGCACTGCCACTACCCGACCTTCTACTAAGCTCCGAAACTGTCTGAGCCCCAGGAAAATTGCTAAAAGTTCCTTTACATTTATGTGGAAACTTCTTCTCCTTCTCCGACCAAGCTCCTGAAGTCCGTTGATTTCCCAGCAGGGCTCCCCAACCTGTGTCCGATGCGTCGGAAAAGAACTGTAGGTTCGGGAGGATGGGTCGTAAATCTAACCCTCTTCTTCCAACCTTGCTCGAGAGAGCCACCACCTTAGGTCCTCTTTTATTTGATCTGTGACAGGAAAGGTAATCGAGTCTGGTTGTGTCTTCCTGCACCAAGAGGCTCTCAGGAAAAACTACAGAGGTCTCATGTGCAGTCTTCCCAACGTCACAAATTTCTCCACTGACATCAATTTGCCCAGGAGCCTCATCCACTGATTGGCAGAACTTACCTTTTGTCCAAGAACTCCTGAACTGTCTCCAGACAGCCTTGAACCCTCTTCGGGGACAGAAAAGCCCGAAAAAACTTGAGCATTCAGAATCATCCCCAAATAAAGGATGCTCTGAGATGGAACCAACTGGGACTTCTGTTTGTTTGACCAGAATTCCTAACTTTCTGGCAAGATCCAGAGTTGTTCCAAGGTCCTTCATGCACCGACTCTCTGATTCCGACCGGAGAAGCCAATCGTCCAGATAGAGGGAGATTCTTACTCCTAATATGTGCAGCCAGCTTCCTATCGGGGATAGAACCCTGGTGAAAACTTGAGGAGCGGTCGCTAGTCCGAAGCAAAGCGCCCGAAACTGAAACACCTTGCCTTCGAACATGAACCTCAGGTACTTCCGAGATTCGCGATGTATCGGAATATGAAAATAAGCGTCTTGCATGTCCAGAGAGACCATCCAATCCCCCTGTCTGATGGACTCCAGAACCGACCGAGTGGTCTCCATATGAAATTTTGTTTTCTGGACATGCAAGTTCAGGGCGCTCACATCCAAAACCGGCCTCCAGCCCCCTGATGACTTGGGAACTACAAAAAGGCGATTGTAAAAGCCTGGAGGAAAATCCCCTTCTATCTGTTCTAATCGCTTCTTTGAGAAACAAGCGCTTCCACTTCTGCGGCTAGCGCCAGAAATTTGTCTGAGCCCGGAGAGTATGCCTGGAATGGAATTGGCACAGGTGAGAGCGAGGGAGGTGAAACGAGAGGAATACGATAGCCGAACTTGAGTACTTGCACTACCCAGGCTTCTGCTCCTCTGTTTTCCCATTCCTCCCAAAACAGAGCCAGCCTGGCTCCCACTGGTGCATGAAGAACCGAGCTTTCATTTGGAAGGTTTGTTAACCTTGGCCAAGGCCTTAGACTGAGGTCGCAAATTCGACTTCGGCCGAAAGAAGCGCTTGGGTTTTCTCCCTCGAAAAGGCGCTTGGGCCAGAGGAGAAACCGAAGGAACAGTCTCCAAAGGAGCTTTAGGTCTCTTAGTAGACTGTGCCAGTAAATCCGAAGTAGATTTCTTATCTAGCGCAGACGAAATTGACAACACTACATCGTCTGGAAAGAGGTTATCTTTCACAAAAGGAGCAAACAAGAGAGCAGACTTCTGTTGGGAAGTAACCCTTTTAGAAGCAAAGGAGCACCAAAGTTGCCTTTTCTTAAGGGTACCAAAGGCGATGAGCGAAGCTAACTCATCACATCCATCCCTAATGGATTTGTCCGCACAGGACAGAACACCAATCCAATCCTCCGCTAACTCCTGAGAAAGAGAAGGACAGTCTTCGATCTTGGCCGCTAAAGCGCCAATAGTCCAATCAAGGAAGCTAAAGACTTCCAAAAGTTTAAATTGATTCTTTACAACGTGGTCCAACTCAGGCGCTGTAAAGAAAACTTTCGCTGCGGCGAAAGCAGATCTTCTAGAGGAGTCGATTAAACTGGAGAAGTCTCCCTGGGAGGAGGCAGAAACTCCCAGAGAAGGAGCTTCCCCAGTTACATAAAACCTATACCTCTTACGAAGCAACTTAGAGGGAGGGTAAGCAAAAAGAGCGTTCCCTAAGTCTCTTTTCATAGACATCCATTTCTCTGTCTCTTTCAACGAATGTCTAACCGCTTTAGATAGAACAAGTTTTGGGAGGAGAGGGTCTGAAGTTTTCCTCCTCATCAAAAAAGTCGAAGTTGGGGAGCGCGGAGCCGCTTTCTCAAAATAATCTGGATAAGATACCAGAAGAAACCTAAGGAGACGTGAATAACACGAAAGGTGATGTGAATCCTCCTCCTCTACCTCTTCTTCATTCTCCGATACCGCCGAAGAAGTAGACGGGACTACAACCGGATCTGAAGGCTTCGAACCACCCTTGGACTCATTCATCCAGTTGGTTAACATCTCTAACTGCTTGCGCAAAGGCGCCAGAGACGAATCAAAAACAGTTAACGTAGGCTTGGAAGAGCCTAAATGTTCAGCAGGAGGCAGAAAACTACTTGCGCCTCGCTCGGAGCCGCCGAAATTCGAGGCGAAACAGGCGCATCAGGCGTAACAGACGAGAAAGCGCCTAAAGAAACACCCTTAGAACTGCTAGCTACAGCGCTAAAACCACAATCTCTACTAGTAGATGGAGCTGAAAAAGGCACAGATTGAGGCGACGAACGAGCCGCTAACGGCCGAGGCGCAACCCTACTCTCAGGCTCCATATACCGCTTGACTGGAGGAGGCGAAGAATCGGTGCCTGAACGCCTCTTTAAGGGACGCGAAACGGGCGAATCTCGCCAAGAGCGCCGCGCGACCGGAGACGAATCGCTTGAATCATTCGAAAGGCGTCTGACCGCAACACCTTTCCAACGCTTAACCGAGCCCTGTTGAGGCGCAACAGGCTCAACAAGAGAGGCGCCTGTCTGTGGGCAAATCCCGATCGACTCCCTTGGACTTCCGGTATGTCTTCTCCCCGGTACGGGGGAGCTGGACAGTGACCTTTGTCTAGGAGACGTGTCAGGACAGACAGACGCACCCTCAACTACACTCTTACCTGAAGCCGCTTTCTCCAAAAACGTCTTAACTGAATTACCAAGTTGCAAAACTGTATTCGCTAGTACCGAAAATTTCTGATCTAACCTCGATTCCAGACTGGCAAAGGTGTCGGAAGAAACTACACGGGAAGCCGGAGAAGTGGGATTAGTAGGAGGAATAGGAGGTGTAGTTAAAGGAGACATAACAATTTGAGGAGAAACAGAAGGAACAGATGCATCGCAAGACGAAGCAGAGCTAAGTCTACTTTCCCTAAGCGCTGCTTTTCTAATTCTGTCTTTAGTTAATTTCTCCGAGTATGAACTAAAAAACTTCCATTGAGAATCAGTCCAATCACTACACTCGTTACATGTTCAATCTGCTGAACAAACCTGTCCCCTACACTTAACACATTTAGTGTGAGAATCACACTCTAACTTGGATAATCTAGTTTTACATCCTGAGATGCAAAACCTAACTCCCGACGGACTAGAATCCGACATGGCAACGCCTAAATAATAAGCAAAATAACAACAACAACCGCCAAAAAGAGTACTTCACCAATTCTGAAGATCAAATCCACAAGAAAAAAGCGAAGCAAAGTCATCCAACCGCACCGACCACCGATGTTCACCGGACGCCGGCAGGAAAAGAATTGGATTCACCTGGGCAGTTGTACCTGGTTCTCCCGCGAGTGGAGGGAGATGACGTCATCACCACCAGTGTTGGCGACGCCTACGCGCTAAATTTGAATTTAGTATCCTGCCGCTCGTGGAAATCACGGCTGTATAATTGTTCGGTAAGACACTACAATAAAAAACACATTTCAATAAGAAAAATGGATAAATGCACAGAAAATCACTTTAAAAGAAACAAACACAACATCAAAATTTGCAGTACGTGAAAAATAAAATTGTTTCACCAAACCACTGTAAACATTATTAAAGTTTCACCAACCTTTAAAGTTTATAAAAGTTGCAACTTATAAATTTTAATAACACATTACCTTGGTACCAATTTTCTGCTGCAGCTAGCTCTACACAATATTTCAAAAAAGAAAAGGTGCCGTTTCACACTTGTTCAATGTTTGTTCAGATTCCACAATAAGCAATAAGTAATACTAAATAACTCTAATACATATGAAATCTAAAATTTACGAGTAACCAATCACTAAGTATAAAATCTTTATGTTAATGTAAAAAAATCTCCCGCACAAGAGAGAGAGAGAGAGAGAGAGAGAGAGAGAGAGAGAGGAGAGAGAGAGATGAGAGAGAGAGAGAGAGAGAGAGAGAGAGAGGCTTCTGCACGCCCTTCTATGCAACACGTTGGCAAGTCTCGGAATGAGATCTTTCTTTCTCTCTTGTATGGGCGAGACATACAGGCATGATGGGTTCAAATCGTTTTGGACGCGAAGTTCAGCTAGTATTGTAAAAATTCTCTTTTAAAACCATAAGTAGAGAGAAAGTGGGATTACAATCGTAAATAACATTTATTATTACTAGATTTAAGACAATAAAAGTATTTTGATATGAAGGGAATAATCATTTATATTGAAAGCAAAACTAAATGACGTCACTTCCCAAAGATGACATATGCTTAGACAGAAGGTTCTAGAACGATCTTACGAAAAGATGATGCAATACCATAGGAACATGGTGAAATATCCACGTGACTTCTCGACAAAGATGTATATGTCCAAAACAGACTCGGGCGAGTAAGATTGACAGGATTCCAAAACAAAATAGAAACTTCGAGTTCTCCTTATCTCGAGTAATGATGACAATTTTTTGCTTTGAATGGACAATGCTAATCTCTCCTTTCACATTCTACATTATTTTAGCTTTTAAATTATGTTATGCAAAATCTGAATGTTCATTATTAGAACATACATTTCTAAGATAAATAAGGAATCTGAAAATATAGCAAACAGTTTTACATCACTTCATACAGTTAAAGAGAGGATGCTATGCATTATTTAAGTAACAATATATAAGAATATAAACAAACACTTCATCATAACAAAACATCTTATGTAAAGGAATCATCCATAGACGGAAGAAGCCATTTCCAACTGACACATAAAACATCCACCTCCAAATCCATTAACATAGTCTCTACTTCAGTCTTCTGGTACAGCAATGATTGTACATTTAGATAAGGTATATTTACAAAATCTTTTGACTGATTACAGTTACCTTCTACGGTGCAATCTTCTTGGCCATAGTTATTACATAATTTTCTCTTGTGACCAAAAGCATTGCAGTTATTACATTTAATCTTATGATCAAACCTGCAGTTTGATACTCTGTGGTTAAACTCTCCACAGTTATATCAACCAATTCTATTAACACTTCCTTGCTTTAAATTTCTTGAGCTATTTATGCTGTGGTAGTTTTCGGAGGGTCTATGTATATCGTGCTTATTATGGTAATCGGTGAGGTTTGCCCTATTTATATTTGTTGTTTCTTGATTTCGGGAATACAAAGGTGTACGCCTATACTGGTTTTTAATTGCATTATTGAAGCGACTAAATGGCAATTTTGGTATATAGGTTTCATTGCTGTTAGTATTTAGTTTCAGAAAATCACATTGTTTTTTCAGTGCAGAAAGCAGTCGCACTACCCCACTCCTATTCAAATATATCCCAGAATTTTTATTCCCTTCCTTAAAACAGTTCATCAATGTCTCCTTTGCCAAATTTGAACATTAAATTAGTCTTAATTACTGAAATCCCATTAGCATAACCCCATCCCATCAATTTTACATTGTCATCTTCAATAACAGAATTTAGATCAATATTCAAAGATGGTACAAGCTCATAAATGTTTATTAGAATATTTTTATATCTTAGTTTAGTGACTAGACAGCCCAATTTATCTAATACAATATCTACATTTTGATTTTCCATCAAGTCGTGTATTCCGCAATATATTATACACTTATCTGGTGTCCAAGAAAGTTTTTCATCTACCCAACATTTTGTCAAATCCAACGTAACCTCCAGTATCGTTCTGATAGCACAATCGTCCTCACAATCCGTCTTCTTGATATCCCTCAAACTTTCATCACCAATCAGTAGAATTTTTTCACCTGATGTATACAGCACATTCAATCTTCTCTCCTCTCTCTCCCGAACTTGCTCTTCCATTGAAGAAATACGATCATCCAGTTATGTGAGCTGATTTTATTGCAGTGTTCAATTCTTCTATTTCCAGGTCTTTCTTATTCATGAGCTCTCTTATTTTTTCTACCTCTAATTGGACATTTTCAAGCCAGTCCATTTCTTGGTCTTTGCTGGGTACTCTCCTTGGATGTAGAATATTGATGCCCCATTACCATATCTACTAGTTTATCTTTTGTTACTCACAATTTCGAAAATCCTAGATGTCAGCAATGTTTCTGTAGTTCTGCTTCATTGAATTTTTTAAAAAGGTAGTCCCAAGTGGGGTTTTCAAGCGATGGTTCAATTACCCTGAGCTCCTCAATCACCTGATCCAAATTTGCTGACGTAGCCATGATGGTTCTCACTGCGCATGCGCAAACCAGAGAAAATCTGAACAAAGGGGCCCTTAGGCAATTCACAGTCTTTATCAGAGCAAATAAAAGCACTGTCAGTGATTAAAATTCAACTATTACGCAGTCACACTCAGCACTATAACTTCAAATGCATGTTGCAAAGCTTCAAAAGTCAATTTGCAAGCAGAAAGGAGGCAAAAAAGAGACCAAAACTGAGGAGCTCAAGAGTGGGAGAGGGGGGGAAGTAAGATAGAACAAAGAGAATATGAACAGAAGTATAGTAGAAACAGTCAAAGTCGTTGCAACAAGGGACCAATACTGTAAATATCCTTAAGTAATACCTACATTACCCCGCATGAGGTGCATCGATGGCACTACACGCCTACGGGGTTTCTTCAGCATGAATTCTCTCAAGTATGCCTTCTCATATGATATGTAAGAGCTTCTTTCCTGGGAAATGCTTTCCCACATTCCTCGCACATGAATGGTTTCTCTCCTGTATGTATTCTCATATGATATGTAAGAGATTGCTTTTGGGGAAATGCTTTCCCACACTGCCTGCACATGAATGGCTTCTCTCCTGTATGCAGTCTCTTATGATATGTAAGTGCTGGCTTACTGGAAAATGCTTTCCCACATTCACTGCACATGAATGGCTTCTCTCCCAGTATGCAGTCTCTTATGAACAGTAAGAGCATGTTTCCCGGAAAATGCTTTCCCACATTCCTTGCATGTAAATGACTTGTCTCCTGTATGCATTCTCATATGAAGTGTAAGTACAGGTTTCCTGGAAAATGATTTCCCACACTCCCTGCACATGAATGGCTTCTCTCCTGTATGCATTCTCATATGATATGTAAGAGATTGCTTACTTGAAAATGCTTTCCCACATTCCATACACTCGAATGGCTTCTCTCCAGTATGTATTCTCATATGAACTGTAAGATCTGGTTTCCTGGGAAATGCTTTCCCACATTCATTGCACATAAATGGCTTCTCTCCTATATGCATTCTCACATGATATGTAAGAGCTTGTTTGCTGGAAAATGCTTTCCCACATTCGTTGCACATGAATGGCTTCTCTCCCATATGTATTTTAATATGATGTGTAAGAGTATCTTTTCTGGAAAATGTTTTCTCACATTCATTGCACATGAATATTTTCTCTCTGGTAGGATTTGTGATATGACCTGTAACATTAATTTTCTTATGAAATGCTATCTCACAGTCAGTGGATCTGAAAGCCTTCTCTCCGTTATGACAATTCCTTCTTTCTTGTTTTACTTCGTTTTTGCAAATTAGTGGATCTTTTTCATTCACTACTGAATTCAATTCATATGAATATTCATCATCTTTATTAGGCTCACTGTATTCCTCTGGCTCTATTTTGATGTCCATCAATGGATCCAGAGACAAAAAGTCACCATCACTGGTTTCCCTAAAGGCAGCCATGTTGCTATTTTCTTGACTTATGGAAGGTAGTGATAATGCACCTTCAGCTTCAATTTTCAAATGTAATTCTAAAGTATGTTCTGGATTCATTTTAAGCCTTTTGTCCTGTCCTGTTTTATAATGACAACGTTTTCAACTGATAACTCTTAACACAAAATTGTTTACAAATGATTACACAGTAAAATATGTTATAACTTATGTAAAATATCTTAAAATAATCTTAAAGGACTACAACCAGATTTCACTGCTGATGTATGAATCTAATATTCAGGACAGATTTAACTTGTAATTTCTAAAGGACTATAGTAATTCACTGTTGTCTCTTACACTTTAAGAGCTGCTATTGGTAATGTTCCATGTAGTACCATTAAACAACATGCATTCCAAATATCCTGATGCTGCTCAAAACTGCCGAAGAAAGGTTCTTCTGAGGGAGAATCTGAAATCAAAGAATGCAACAATTAGTTAGGAAACACAATGCCAGAACTGAAGCAAAATTAATTTAATTCAGGTTTCTATAAAGGTCTCAGGCCAATTAACAAGGTGTACATTTGACATTATTATCCAAACATTAACTCAATCTAACCAAATGTTGCCTAGATACAGCATCAAAACATTCCTGAGGCAACTATGCTACAACAGACTAACAGTTAATACCCCCACTCTCCCACATCTATAAACCTTCTCAGCTTAATATTACAGTATTATTTATGAATATAGCCTTATCAACAAATCAAAGGCCAAGGATAGAAAATGCAAGAGACAAGCATAAGAATTTTGTGGAATAACAGCAGGAGGAGTACTGTACACGGTAAATGCTTAATTATATGATCCAGTTAGACATAGAAAATAAGAAGAAAAAACAATAAGGGCGAATTGAGTAGTATTTTCAACAGGTATGCAAGTTTTCAAATTAGTTTCACTGATTGTTACTGCAAATACAATACATGAGTAGTTATTAAGACCAGCAATGCTGATGACAGTCTTGGAAGGTACGTGGTGCTACATTTCCTCAAATACGTATGACAAATTTCTTTCAGAGCCATACGAACCAGAGCTTTTTATGAAGGAATATCTTTCAGTGCAAGTTGGAAATGTTGTTAACTGGTGGTTAAGAAGAGTGAATAAGGGAATTCCCCTCACTCACATGCCATCACCAAGCACTCCTTTTAGACTGACGAACAAAGAGGGGTGGTTGAGATGGGAGATATCATATAAGGTTTTGGTTTGTATACCTATAAAAATTTCATATTACAGACTTTCCTTGATTACTGTTTCTGCATATGCACTGTTTGCGACTTGGCAATATATTTACATTTAACTCCAACCTATCAAAATCTACATGAATGTATACATACATAAATAAAAATGAATACAGTAAAAACCCTTTTGGTTTTCCATCCTGCAAGGGTGGAAAAAATGATATTGTTATGATACAATAAAGTTTGTTCATACTTACCTGGCAGATATATATATAGCTGTATTTTCTGAAGTCCGACAGAATTTTAAAAACTTCCGACACACGCAGTGGTCGGCCAGGTGGTTAGTACCCATTCCCGCCGCTGGGAGGCGGGTATCAGGAACCATTCCCATTTTCTATTCATAATTTTTATTTCCACTGTCCCCTGAGGGGAGGTGGGTGGGTACTTGATTATATATATCTGCCAGGTAAGTATGAACAAACTTTATTGTATCATAACAATATCATTTTGTTCATGAAACTTACCTGTCAGATATATATATAGCTGAATCCCACCTTTGGAGGTGGGAAGGGACAGAATAGAAGGATTTTGGGAAACAAATGCATGCAGATGATTTACATCTTGGTTCCACCTGTTAGCATAGCTGGCTTCGTGGTTACTGCCACGTAAGTCTGCTTGTGCTACTAGAGTTTGCCAGCGAGGTAGAGACCTATATAGCTGGTGCACTCCAGATGATCTGTCAACAGGGGCGAGACCACGACGTGACTAGACCATATTGACCATACCATGAGGGCTAAGAAGTAAAATAAATATATATATATATAAATATATATATCACCACCTGACCAACCTAGCCAAAGTTAAGGTGTGTTAACTAAGGCTTAAGAGTTAAGAAGTCGCCGTTGTCGGCGACTCAACAACTAAATTAAGAGCTCTTCCTAAACCATTTTCTACAGGATAGGAATGAGTGGTACTTCTTGCCCCCAAGATTGTGTCTGCAGACACGTATGGCCCTAGCGAGCAGCAGATCTCATATGCCATCTTCACATCTCGCAGGGAGTGTGAAGTGAACACAGAGTTGCTTCGCTAAAACATGGTACTCAGGATGTTGCTGAGTGCCATGCTCTGTTGAAATGCTTCCGAGGCGCCCTCACCTCGTGAGCATTCAGATAAAAAGATTTCAAATCTTTGTGCAAACAATGAAGGAGCATTTTTGAAAGAAACTCCTTAACACTAAAGCCAGGCTGTTCTTCGATATGGGCAAGTCTGGTCTTTTTCGGAACACTGCAGATTGCCCGAATGACTTCGACTTTCTTGAGTTTTATGTAGATAAAACTTGAGAGACCCGACAGGGCACAGGACTCTCTCTGGCTCCTGCCCACTAACTTGTACCATCCTTGCTTCCAAGCTCCTGGCCCAAGGACAAAACGGGTTTACCATTCTTAGGCCACAACGGAAGGGTTAGAGAGCACACCGCCTTGTGTTCTCTAAAGCCAAAACTTGTGACGATGGCTTAAAATCTCACTAACCCTCTTTGTCGTATCTAGGGTGGTTAGAAGAAGGCCTTCCTGATCACATGCAAGAAGTTAACAGGTAGGAGAGGTTCGAATGCTTTGACATCAAGAACTTCAGACTACGTCTAAGTTCCATATTGAAAGCTTCGATCTGGACATGCACAGTCAGTCCGTCTGTACTAAAGTCAGGTGACCGACCAGTTGACCAGTCAGACGAATCAAGGACAGCAAGGCTGTACCCTGAAGACCATAAGGCACTATTCTTCGCTGAAGGATGAGTGTCTGGACTGCCTGGGCGATTCAATCTAAGCAAACCTTGGGGGTGTATCAAAACGCAACCCAACGTCGTCAGCGAATCAACTCCTGACTTCGAGCTTCTGGTGCCAGGAGAAAGGAGCGAGGAGCAAAAAGGCGATTCAGTCCCGAAGGAAGAATGCCTGGACAGTCCAACCTGGTCTCATGTTACACGATCATCGGGGGTGTATAAACGCAACCGACTTCGTCAACAAGAAACTCAGGGCTACTATATGTCGCCCTGATCTCGCACGAGTGTCTGACTCCGAGAAAACAGGTGAGACAAAAAGTAGATGATGAGCGAGGTTCGAGATTCCACAGAACTCAAAGATCGTGAAGGGCTTTGTTGTTTGACAGACGCAAATCTCTGAGCCAAAGGGCCTGTCAAACAACATATTTGCGTATTCCTTTAATAGTTGTGACTGCCAGCTTATCCCATTCTTCAGACGGAAATGGAAGACGGTAATCTTATTCCTGTCAACATCTCGATAGCCTGAACGTAGTCAGACTCAGAGCGGAGAGGTTATAGGTACCTTTCGAGTTAGAGTAGACCGACTCTCTCGGAAAAGGTCCTTGGAAAGTGAACTAGGAAGTATGTGACCTCTGTGAATCCAGGATCCTGAAGCCAACATGGGGCGATCAGCGTCATTGTCGCTCCCTGTGACGTCATAAATCCTCTTATTACATTTCCTAAGCGATTGAAAAAAGGGGAAAAAGAGACTAAATATCCATCCCGTTCAATATCATAGGATGGCGTTTAATGGTACCGATCCCGGATCGAGAATAAGGGAGCAGAAAAGAAGAAGCCTCTTCGTCCTCAACATATCGAAGAGAAGAATGAAAGGGCGTCCCTAAAGTCTCCACAACTCTCAACTTACTTCTAAAGAAAGATTCCACTCGGAAGTCAATAGTTGCTGCCGTCGATCTAGAAGATTCGTACGGACTTTTGCAATCCTGTAACGAACCTCTAGAGGATCGTTACATTCTACGCCTGTTGTTATAATAGGCTTTCTCGTAAACTCGAACAGGGACCGAGAGAAGATACTTCTTAAGATATGAGAGAGCTGAAATGGAATATCAGAGTTGATCTGGACCACTGGTTCCCAAAACTCGTTTACGAGGACTGGAGGGACTACCGAATCGCTTTTACTTCTTTCAGATTAAGATCCAGGACATCTGAAACCCTATCCAGATGTCCGGCACCTTCTTCTATCACCTCAGGTGATAAACGCACTGAGAGATGTTCAGAATCATTCCTAGATCTTGAATAATATTTCAGTTTCCCGGTAGGAAAAAACTGTGGTCTGAATTGCAGTCTATTCGGGGAAACAAACTTCTTCAGGAAGGAAATGGTCCCCAGCAAGCTCATCCATTCCCTCCCCGAGTATGCTTACTTCCCTAATAAGGCTGCGCTTTGCCTAAGCAGGAGAGCATATAAAAGTGCAATGTTGCGGTAGACTCGTAGTTCTATACCGTGCGGTAACGAGCACCGAAAGGATTAAGAGATAACTCTGTTGAACATAGTAAGGCAAAACGATGCAACGTTTATTCATTCACGTAAGAAATCCCCTCAATCTTAGGCTAAAGTCCGTGATTGTAGGGCAGAGATACAGTTAGTCAGTCAATCCCGCAGGAGAGACGTAACCGCCAGCACGAGATACGGTTAGTTCAGTCAATCCCGCAGGAGAGAGAGACGTAACCTACCGCGCATGACAGCGCCCGATCTGTTACTGGCTCGGTTGGACTGGAGGACAGACACAGCGTGACAGCAGCAGCCAGCAGCTTACGAACGTCGTCTCTTAACTTTATGTCTGGGTTGCCAGCTACCCTATTCTACGAAGAAATAGGTCCGTTATTTTTTTTTTTTTTTTTTTTTTTTTTTTTTTTTGAGCAGAAAGACTCTCAAGCTGGTATATTTAAGCGAAACAGAAAACGCTAAATATATAGATGCGTTTGTGTCGTCAGAACACTACCATACAACGGTAAAAGATAAATCGGAAACTCCTGGAAGGCTGCAGGGAGTAACGGATTTAAATGTCCCCCTTAAAAAAAAGACCAATAGACCCTCTCGGTTGCCATCCGAAGAGGTAACTACAGCAAGCGTATATGACTTGAACCAACCAGAAGTAAAATAACGCAAGGCAAAATATGAAATTATATCACAATAAAGTTTGTTCATACTTACCTGGCAGACATATATATAGCTGAATTCGGAAATACAGCTACATACATATCTGACAGGCAAGTTTCATGAACAAAACTTAAGAGAATCGAAGCAGTCAGCTCAAGCTTCTTATGTTACTGGACATAAGCGTTCATTGACGTAGTCTACAAGTCTATTTCTTGTACGAGTCTGCGAATGACGAATGAGAGCTCTTCCGAATCTTGTCAATAAGAGCTTATTCGCTTACTACGCAATATCAAGTTAATGAGATGTTTGTCAATGAGAACTAACCCATTTACTGGACAAAGAGATATTTTGTCAATGAGGGGATACCCACTTACTTGACAAAACGAAAGTATATTGTCAATGGGGGAAAGTCACTGAATTGACAAAACGTAATCCAGGGAGTCAAGCATTTAATTTTTCCGATTCCCAGTCTCAAACGAGGAAGGGGCAAGAATCCTGTTAAGAGACTGGGCTTACGGCAGGTAGAACGACGATGTTCAATTCGGCAGCGTAGTCCCCGACTAGAAACTAACAAAATTCTATCATCTGAAAAACCCTTTCAGATGGGCTAAAAATCTTGCAAAATTATCCTGGGAAGAGGAAGAAACTCTCCAACCAGCTTCCTCTCCCGTATCACAACTAATGCCTGCTAAGCTTAAAATTTATTGGCAGTATGGCAAAGGAAGTCCTGTCTTGCTCTTCCTGAAGAGCGTCCTTTTGTTTTATGAGTGCCTTTGCAAGAATCCCACTGAACGTTGCCGAGAGTCCTGACGTGCAGGACATCGAGCCTTACATAACCCGTAACTGCCTTATCGCAAAGTCTTGACTGCGGTAGTGGCAACTTAAATTTATTGGCAGAATGTCAAAGGTTGCGGTAGAGCAAATGAGATCTTCCCTTGAGCTTTCCTTAACTCCATCCACCTATGCGAAAAGCAATATTAATTGATATTAATTGACAGAGACCTCTTGAATTCACGAAACCCGATGTCTTGCTGGGTTTCGAAGAAGTTGTCTGTTCACTTTAACTTCCTCCGAAGCACTGCCTACTTCACATTCTTTGCAGGTGAGGTAGAAGGTATCACCGGAGGTAGAGGTAAACATTCTTTAGGCCCATATCTGAAACAAGAGCTTGAAGAGTTCAACAGAAACGTTCAGCCAGGCGACACACCTGGCGTGCGCTGGTGCACGCTCGGCGTCCACTGGCGCGCGCTCGGCGTCCACTGGAGCGCGCTCGGCGTCCACTGGAGCGCGCTCGGCGTCCACTGGCGCGCACTTGGCGTCCACTGGCGCGCACTTGGCGTGCACCCGCGCGCGCCTGGAGTCCATCCGAGCGTCCCGGGCGTCCGCTCTCAAAAGCTTCCTACTACTATGACTTCTCTTACGTATTTCTCGGTGGAAAGACGGACACGGAGTTCAGGCGACGTTCGCCTTCTTACTTCTCACTGAAACGCATAACGAGAGAGAGAGAGAGGACGTGAAGCGTCCTCTTCTATAAAGCTTCTATTTAGAGGGCGCGAGTCCTTCCGAAAGCTCCAACCCCTGCATGGAGGACGCTTCGGAGGACTAAAACGAGAAGCAATCTTTCAGGATTCGTGCACGCGCACTTGCACTTTAGGCAGTGCCTGGGGATTTCATCAGAAACTGCCGAAGGCACGCCAGATCGGTGGGGTTCCTTGTAACCCTCCTTAGGCTTTCGACATGCTCCCTCCCCGGGTCCTGGGAGTCAAGCAGAGGTCCCGGCCTAGAGGCGAAAACGAGGCCGATCTGACGCACCCTCCACTACACAAGGGGTATCACTGCACTTCTGCACTTCACTTTTACTCTCTAAAGCAAGCACTTTCGATTCTAAGATACGAATCGAAAGAGTATCAGAGAAAGGGCAATTCCTCTACAGACACTGCTTAGGGCCCGAAGGCAACACTGCAGGGTTAGGAGTAACAATTACAGAAGTAGCACTTCACAGCAATGAAGGAGAGCGAGCACCTCTCGTAGACATATTCATAGCCCGTAGGCCATACTACAGGGTTAGGCAAAATAAAGTCTACAGGAAGGTTAGCAGGTTCACTACCCTGACTTTTGTTACTGATTAATTGCGTACATACGAATCATACGTCTTCCTTACGGAATTAGACATGTTTACTGATTAATTGCGTACATACGAATCATACGTCTTCCTTACGGAATAGACAAAGTCTCACACTCCTTACATGACAAATCTCAACAAAGAAGCAAGACCCATACCCCTCGTACATACCAAGTGCGGATCTACCGAAGCTTTCGGTAGCCACACCCTATCTTTGCAGACAACCCCGTCTGAAACTAGCCTAACTAGATTCAGATATTTTATGCAAAAATGAATCAAATTCAAATCAATTTAAGATAGCGTATGCCTAGCCACAAATCCAAGTAAATAAATCAAAAGACAATTAGGATACTTAGCGGCAATGAAGTTTCCAAAATCCTAAGACGGAGGTACTGAAAACAGGTGTTTTCAGCACCAGCGACAGAAAAATTATGAATAGAAAATGGGAATGGTTCCTGATACCCGCCTCCCAGCGGCGGGAATGGGTACTAACCACCTGGCCGACCACTGCGTGTGTCGGAAGTTTTTAAAATTCTGTCGGACTTCAGAAAATACAGCTATATATATATCTGACAGGTAAGTTTCATGAACAAACCACAAATTTCTGAAGTACTTTGTATTTTTCCTAACATACAAACCTAAAGGTTTTTACATATGGATATATGTACTTGCAGTGAAAGCTAGGAAAATGGCTGTTCAACCCCCATCCTTATGCATTCACTTCAACCTTTCAGCTCAGGCAGCAGAATGTGGGGTGGCTTGAGGTGGGCAATTTATATAAAGACCTTCAATTTGTATGTTCAGAAAAAAACTATTACTTAAAATATCTACAGTTTGTTTCTAAACAAATAAAACCTTCAGTATTTACATATGGAGACTTACTTCTTGGTGGAAGGATTCTGAGTAAATCTCTGAACTGACTGGTACTTCCATTCACCTGGACCTCCTTCCTGGTCATGTAGAGCAAAGGAGGAGTCTCATGCCTCTGATCTGTTGAGCATATGTAATGTTCAACTGCCAGATTTCTGGACCTTTTCAATGAGTGGGCATGTATAGCATCATTGATTCAACAAGGGTTTGGATGAACCCACAGCATCAGAGACAATAAAAAGCTAATCAAACCAATGTGTTTTGTGCTATACTCAGTTCCTCTATCCCTTTGCTAGTGAGAGGGGATGGAATTACATCTATTGATCTACATATTTATAGATTATAAACAGGGTACAGTACTCAGTTATGTAGCTCACCTGCACTGCACACCTGTCCAGCATGTGACGGTTCACCAAACTTCCCTCTGCCCTACTGGCGAGGAAGGGTATAAAATGAGAAAGGGAGGAGGCCAGTCACTCATTCACAAATTCGTCTAGGGAGGGGATTGAAAAGAACTTGAATTCTGTGAAAATTCGAGTGTGACAGATCCTCATCCCCTCAAGTGTTTACCCCTCTCGTGATCTGATGACAGGTACCGCATCGATAATTTTTTTTCCGTAATTGCACAGATGACGTGCCGGGCACGTCATATATAACTTATTTTCGGGAAAAATTCACGAAAAAAAAACATGTCAATCATAGAAAACGTAGTTGACGCCATTGGGGCGACAGATGATGAATCTCGAAGAAAACGCAAACCTGACGCTCCTAGCTTACTTAGCTACGATACAAAACGTCAACATAAGTAGGTTGGAAAATCTTAAAATTGCACTCCGTAAAAAATTTGCATTTTTTAATCAATTACAGCTCATCAGCAAACACATTTAGAGCAAAATTATTGCTTTCACGTGAAAGATAAACATTTCTACACAATGTAGGTATAAAATAAACTCCCCAAACCCAAATATTATATTTTTCATGATTATTTCCAAAAAATATCTATGATTTTTCTTAAGAATTTTATGTTCATTACATTGTTTTTATTATTTCTAAGCCTCGTAAAGATGTTCTGATTGCTTTAGGAAATAATTCAATCATTTGTTGACATAATAACACTAACCAGAAGCATATATCAGTTATAGTTCAGAGGTACTGAATTTTACCAAAAAACGTTTCCATGCCAGTGTTCATTTTGGCCCGGGGGAAAAGTCATGTACCTTACATTCTTATATTTTCCGCCTGTGTGCAAGAGGGTTAACATCAATGGAAAGTCCATGAAGGGCCCCAACTCTCTTTGCTGATTCCAGCCAAGCAAGAATGCAGTCTTGAAGGTCAGATCCCTGCCAGACTGCTCTCATAAAGGCTAGGATCACAAGTCCGGCTCTGTGAGATGAGTCACATCCCACTCAGGGGGACTGAATTTCCCTGGGAGGGCATGACTGTTCTAACCTTCTCAACAGCATGGAGATCTCCTACAAGGAAGAGAGATCGACACCCTTCAAAAAAAGTAGTTCAAGGGCAGCTCTTTAGCCCCTAGTAGCCGAGACGCATAAAAACTTCTCTCAGTGAAGAAAGGCAAGAATGTCTGCTACCTGCTGAAGAGGAGCTCCAACCGGAAAGGCACCCCATCGACGACACCAGCCACAGAAGACAGTCCATTTCCCTGGTACAAAGCCACTGAGGATTTACAAAGATATCCAGAAATCTTGGTTGCTGTGTGACAAGGAAAAACCTCTTGCTCGCAAGAGACGCTGGATAGTCTTCAGGCGTGAAGTGGCAGTTCTCTCTCAGTCTGGTGATACCTCTCTAAGAGCAGCTGGCACAGCAGGTTGTGCCAAGAGGGAATCTCTCTTGGCACCTAGGAAAGTAAAGCTAGCAGGTCCAGATACTACTCAGCATATGGCCACTTGAGAGTCACCAGGGTCATCCTGAGATTTAGGGTGATCATGACCCAATGAATCAGATAAAATGGAGGAAAATTGTAAGTCTGGGTGATTGTCCCATGGTTGTTGGAAAGCATTTTCAGTTGCTGCCTGTGGGTCTAGCACAACAGAACAGAACACCAGGAGCTTTCTGTTGTGCCAGATTGCAAAGAGGTCTATAGCTGGTAAGCCCAATAGACTGAACAATATTTCTGCAATGTCTTGGGTGTTGGGACCACTCTGTCCCTATCTCCTGACCCTAGCGACAGAGCTTGTCTGTCACTGTGTTCCAATTCCCCAAGATTTACCTGGCTGAAAGCTCAACTGAATGCATTACCACCCACTTGTGAACCTGCACCACCAACATGTGGAGCTGAAGGGACGGCAATTTCCCTGCTTTTTTAACTACAGGCAGTCCCCGGGTTACGACGGGGGTTCTGTTCTTGAGACGTGTCGTAAGCCGAAAATCGTCATAAGCTGGAGCATTGTCAAAAATCCTAAGAAAACCTTACTTTTAATGCTTTAGGTGCATTCAAAACTATGTAAACTGCATTCTTATTGCATTTTTCATCAAAAAACCTTTATATATTGATTATTTTGCATTTTTGGTGTCATATTTCATCTGCCAGATCAGCATTTGTAGGCGTCGTAACTCTGGAACATGCGTCGTAACCCTGGAACATGCATCGTAACCCTGGAAATAATTTCTGATGAATATAATTGAAAAGCGTCGTAACCTCGGAACGTCGTAAGCCGAGACCGTCGTAACCCGGGGACTGCCTATGACAATTTGCGGGGCACTTTTTCAGGAGAATCAAGAGGCACTACCTCAGGCAATTTGGGAGGCACTACTTCAGGGGTTTTAGAAGGCTTTGGAGGGTCCTTCTTTGTGTGTGTGATGAACATGGTTATTGGCAGCTGCTGTCGTTGCTTCAAGGCGGTGAGGGCTTCATTATAGGGCTCCAATGCCATATCAAGAATGTTGGAAAACTTTAAGGAGCGTTCCATGTAAGAATCCCACGTTGAAACAAAGTCATGAACATCATTTACCACTCTCCTAAGTTGGGTCAGGCATTTAAAAGTCAGGCCCTCCTGCTGCTGCTTCTACTCCTCTCCTGAACTGGAGTATCTTCCTCGCTGGCAGACTTCGTCAGGTTTTCCAAATCCTCGCCTGTCAGGGGGTCAAAGTGGGCATCAATGAGGCTGCTCACTTTATCCTCAGTGATATCGCCAAAGCCTTCACCACCAAGAATTTTCTCCAACTGGACTGTCTTATTAATGGTTGAATGCGGGATTTACTCAGGAGAGAAGCCTGTATAATTATGGACACAGTCTGGCCACAACTTACTCCAGCATGCATTCAGGGTCTCCTTCTTCACGCCCTTCAGCGACCAGTCGATGACAGACAAAAAGGTAGCTATTGTGAATTTATGTCAATAGGCTTTCAGCATAAATTCACTGTCACGGTCCATTGCATCAACAAGGTGCTGGAGGATGATGCTCTGATCCATAGGCTGGAGGAGAGAGGTGGTGTTGGGAGGGAGGAACTCGAGCTGGACTCCCTTGTAATAAAGATCGAGAGGGTGGTCACCAGCATTGTTCATTATTAGCAATACCTGAACTCCATGTCCAAATCGGCTAAGTATTGCCTAACTTGAGGAATGAAGCTTTGATGGCACCAGTGCTCCGTAAGGACTTTGGTGATCCAGGCCTTGGGATTGTGCATCCAGAACACAGGCAGCAATGCCTTGTTCTTATTCTTGAGTGCCCTTGGATTTGCAGTCTTGTAAATGAGGCTTGGTTTCAGCATAAAGCCACCCCGCACATCAGGAGGGTGACCCTGACCTTTTGTTCCTTGAATCCGGAGGCTTTAGCTTTGTCCATTATTAAATATGTCTGGGATGGTGTCTTTTTCCAGAACAGGCTAGTTTTGTCTATATTGAAGACCTGTTCTGGGCGGTATTCTTTCTCCTGAAGAATCTTCTTGAAGGTCTCGGGATATTTCACAGTTGCCCCTTTGTCAGCAGATGCTGCTTCCCCATTAGGAAAATAGACTTTAGGTGGAACTTCTCTGGAACTGGTGGAACCATCCTTTACTCGCCTGAAAACCTTGGGAAGCTGAGGACAGTCCCGGTTGTGGCTCTTCTTCCTCTTCAGGAGCTGGTTCATCACAGCCCAAGAATTTCAATTCCCCTTCTTCTTCACCTTACTATGCCTCTAGATCGCCACCTTCCTCTTCCTTTATGTTACCACCTTCTGCAGCAGTTAATAGCTGCTGGTAGAGCTGTCACGCTTCCTCACGTATGATGTTAGAGTCAGGGGAACATTCTTCTTGCGGCAAGATCCTGTATGTGAGTGTAGATTCCATTTTCACGATAGTTTTATCTCTAACTGTCGACACTGCTTTTGCTGTACCAAAGTATGTCATGCTTACACTTTATCTGATTACACTCTCCTTCACATTGAAATAGCAACCAGCCGTGGCAAAACTTTTGCCCTTCTTCGACATATCGAGAACTTTCACCTTCTCGTTGAGCTTCAAGATGGTTTTCTTTCTTTTAGGTTCTTTGCTAGAAGCCTTAGAAGGAGCAGGGCACTTTTTAGGAGCCATTTCAGCATGATTCACACGGATATTTGCTGATACATTAAACACAACTTCGCAATCACGTTTGCGTATATCAGTAACTCTCTATGCAGTGAGGCTGATGAAGGAGAGGTGCAATACCCACATTTCCATCTTCGTGAGATGGGTCTTGCGTTTCAACCAATCAATACCAAATGTACAGCCAATGAACGACAAGGAAAATGAATGCTGCTCCTGCATTGGCTGCTCTGCAGACGACAGCCAATAGCGTGTTGAGTATCATTTCCTCTGGGTACTGCTCTAAGAAGGCGTCACAAGAGTTGTTTATCTGCGGAAAGTTGACTTGGGTGAAGCATCTTTTAACAAAAAATAATTATGTTATTGAAACTTTGCTGTGTTTACATTACTTATTACAGAACTCTAGTAAGTAATAAATTAATAAATCTTTTTTAATCATAAAAAACGTATTTAGTCACAAAAATAAACTTAGTACATATGCATGAAAATACTGCATACTGAAGACAAAACTTACGTATCCTGTGTTTTATGCATTTTAGATATGCTACGCATACTTATAGTATCATCCTAAAACGCTTTATGTACATACATATAATTCAAAAATCGTCTTAAAACAAAACATTTCATAAAATGTAGTGTGCGCAGAATATCAATGCATACTAATTGACCCAATACGTAGCATACTACTACAGACTAAGAATTATTCTTTAAAATGTCCTCTAAACGTTCTGCTTCTCCTAAGGCATCTGACAAAGAGCCTAAGCATCAGAGGCCCTTACAGTTGATGAGAGCTGAGGAGAAAATAGATATAATTGTCAGGTTAACAGAGGGCAGAAGTCATGGAGAAGTAGCAGCCCATTACCACATGACTGAAAGTGCAGTCGAATGCACTGAGAACGAATATGAGCTGGGCAAAATACAATCAACTGACCAGGCTTTTGAAGAATTTTGTGGTCTGTACAAATTGATCAGAAAAGTCAGCCAGATACAGACAATGGTATAGTCATGTGATAAGAATGAAGAAAGGGCCACAAATTTCATCAATACCATTAATGAAATCGTGAAGCCCTATCATGCCTTGTTTGTGCAAATGTACAATTACCTCAAGAAGGTAAGCCCCTGACGAAGTGCCTCCTGAAGAAGGTGAAGAAGAGGCACCCTCAGAAGTGCCTCCTGAAGAAGGTGAAGAAGAGGGACCCTCAGAGGATCTGTAACTCCTCTAATTTGCTGTGGAGTCTATCTTCATCACCATTCATCAGGCTGCACGGCTACATCATCATCATCATCTATAATCAACATTCATCACCAGTAAGTGCTGTATGATTTAATATTATTATTATTATTATTATATTTAATGTCACATATTATACAGTAGAAAAAACTTGGAAATACAGAATACTGCTGTACGAAAAAATTTGCATCCATGAAAAGCGGGGACCCGCAAATAATTTTATAGAGACATTCCACAAAGAATTCCCCAAATGAGCGAATCCTCCTGCGAATAATTTTTAGATAGGTTATAAAGAACAATCTGTGAATGACTGAATCCTCGAATCCTGAGAAGGTGAATACAGGGAGCCACTGTATTGTTAATATAAACACCATGGAGTGGCCCATCACTGGATCCTGAACCTCTTGTATAGCCAAAAATCCAGAATATTGATGTGGTGTCTGAAGTTCCGGTTCCAAACACCTGAAATCAGCAACTTTTCCACGTGTGCGCCCTATCCAGAAGCATTTTGGGATTGGGAGTGCCTAATGGCACCACTATTACAAGGTTCTTGTCATCTAACCACGGAAAAAATGGGAGTCCCTTGTTGGAGACCAAAACTCCTTCATTCTCCACTGAACAGAACAAAGGTGTAGCTGCTCTTACTATTGCTTCTGAATTTGCTGATATGCAAGTCTCAAGGGTAGGCTCTTGCTGCTGCCATATCTATCAGCATGTCCAGATACCAGATACTTTACCCTCTACTTGGATGTGAGATCAGACTTCTCGAAATTGATCACTATACCCAGGTCCTGATTTTGAGAAGTCACTCTATGTCCAGGAGCAATTATGACCAAGAGCTTGACAGGACTAGCCAATCATAGAGATACCTCAGAAGATGTATCCTGTGTGAAATGGCCGAAGCTGAGACAAGGATGAACACTCAGGTGAACACCTGGGGAGCAGTTCAGAACCTGAAACAAAGTATTCTGAACTGGAAGACCGTAACCTCGAAGGTTAAGCAGAGGTACTTGCAAGAGGACTGGTAGATGGGTATTGAAAATATGCATACTTGAGGTCTAGGCCTAGAGACAGCATACAATAAATTCCAAGAGTAGTGATGTTTTAGTGTTTGAGGAAGAGGAAAGTCCCAGAAAAGTGGATTAGGCTGGTCGAGACGATACATAAAGGATGAGCACAAAAGTAATAACAGTGGTTGGAGAAACAGAAAACTTTGAAGTTAGTGTTGGATTACACCAGGGGTCATTATTAAGTTCATTTTTGTTTGTGCTGGTCATGGATGTGTTGAGTGAAGAGATCAGGAATGAAGAACTGTGAGAGATGGTGTATGCCGATGAACTGGTGATTACTTTTGAAAATGAGGAGGGCCTACAGAGAAGGGTTGGAGAGTGGCAGGAGTCTTTAGAGAGGGGTGGCTTAAAGGTGAATGTGAATAAAACAGAGGTTTTGGTGAGCAGTAGGGAAGATGGAGGCAGAGTATTAATAAAAGAAAGAAGAGGCTTGATTATAAAACAGGTGGAAATGTTTAAATATTTAGGATCTACGTCAAGCCAAGAGGGAGGATGTGAGGCTGAAGTTGATAGTAAGATAAAAGCTGCATTGGGGAAGTGGAGAGAGGTAGCTGGAGTAGTATGTGATAAGAAAATGCCAATCAAGCTAAAAGTCAAGATCTACAGCACAGTGATAAGACCAGAGTTAATGCATGGATCGGAAACATGGGCTCTAAGAAGAAAAGAGGAAGTAAAGCTTGAGAGAACAGAGATGAGAATGCTGAGGTGGATTATGGCAATATCGCTGCTTGAGAGATTGAAAAATGTTGAAATAAGAAGGGCAGGCTTAGAAAGATAACAGAGGTGATAAGAGCATCACAGTTAAGATGTACAGGTATGTGCTGAGGATGGAGAGTCAGACTTCTGGGCCTTTTCGAAAGGAGTGAGGCATCATAACTCATCTGAAAAAGCTGGGAAGAATATTTTGAGTTGGAGGCATTAATGCAAAGTTCTGGGAAGGGTTTGCATTATTGCTAGTCTCCCTCCTCCCCTTGCTAGAGGAAGGAGCGTGCTTGCTTCTATGATTCCAATAAGAAAAATAGACAGGAAACTCTATGTGCATGCTTTCTGCATCAAATGCCCGATAAGCAAGTGTAAGTTTGAGTCCTATCCTCAACCCGAAGGAAAAGGCGTGGAAGAACAAGGAAGAGAAGGTGGAGAGGCCAATCACTCTCGCATCCTTCTTACCTCTGGAACTGCACACCATAGGTGAGATGCTACTTGTCCTCTTGAAGGAGCCGTGTAAGCAAACACAATCTGTGAGCATCCACCAGAAATAAATATGGTCACAATGAGACCACATCTATCTTGTGGTCCGACATATTCTATGGAGTGATGAAATGTACCCAGCCACTGACACTGCTCTCTCTCTGATAGAGCAAACATTGCAGAGAAGTTTCTCAGGATCTCGTAAGACTCAGAGGAAGGTTTGTCATTAGACACTCCTGCATTGAAAGTAAGCAGTGAATAAAGGTATCGACATTCAATGAAAGGTGTCGAACTTTTGAAGTTACAGCAACACACCAATACACCAATAGGACAAAATAATAACTAATCTAGATCAATCAATACAAAGTCCAAGGCGCAGGAGATCATGAAGTTTCGGATTCGTCAACAGATGGCGAATGATTGCACATCTGAAACGGAGCCACGACATAACACCCACCTTTTGAAGGGTGATGTTGAGAACGAACCATGCAAATTGTTTATCTTGTTTGCCAACAATGTTGAGAGACGAGATATGATTCACACGAAGAATGTGCACATTAGACGAGAGTCAAATGCCTTCTAGAGACCAAGGTCCCTGTGATGGCGAGACAGACAAGTTTCTCATCAGTAGTTGAATCTCAACCAAGGAGAAACAATACTACTTAGTGAATAACTAAGGTGAATGTAGACCTACGTCTACACAGTTGAATGAGAGAGAAGTGAAATCTCACGATTCTGAAAATAGCAGTAGTCCTGTCAATGACACCAACGAGTGAAGATGGCTCTAATGCAGCTCTAATCCCAGGTGTTTTACAGAGGACTGAAAAAGTTATTCCGCTATTTCGTTGCTGCTTGGCGAGAAAGTTGGTGCTTACAATGAAGGGAGAAATTCTTTAAGTAATGAAAATACAGGGAATGTACTGCCTGAAGAACTGCTTCCTGTGGGTTGGATCAGGAAGAAATTTTCTATCCTTGATATAGGAGAAACAATACTAAGATGAACAGAATCTTGGAGAGAAGGCAGTACTCTGCCACCCTGTTGACTCCTTATATACTGAGTTGCCTGGTAGTGCATTTCATGTTGGAATGCGTTCGGCTTAGAAAAATCGAGCACAAAAAAAAAAAAATACAGTCGAGCATCTGCACTTTAACCAAAATGGGAGGAAAAGAAACTGTCTTCTTCGGTGACAATACAAATGCTGTGGTGTTGTTGGCAAACAATACCACTAGTCATCTCAAAATCAAGACCAGAAACTCTTGGGAGGCCCGAAAGGCTGTCCTGAGTTTTGGTTTAATTAAGAGAAGGTACTATTGTCTTGGTCACATACCAGAAGAATTAACTTCCAGATATGCATCTATTACTCGGATGATGCAAATGATAATTAACGCATGTCGTGAGGGGACTATACTAGTATATTTGTAGGTTTCTGTAAATCATGCTCCAGCCTAATTCTTCTTCATTTGAGATGCAAGAATAAGGTCTGGAAGCAGACCTTCATTCTTTAGCGAAGAGAGTGAAGGTGAACTTGTGCAGAAGGGAGACCTCTACTGTGATATAGGACACCAAAGACAACTAGTTCAAGTGGAACTGGTTGTTCCCATAAACAGTAGCACTGGAAAGGCGTTCAAACTTCTTTACATGACCTCCGAACCACGTCAAGAGTGCACTTCTATCACCAGAAATACACATCTCTCACACCTCAATGGAATGCCCGAGAATTGAACCCGCGGCCAACGAGGTGGCATGCCAACACCATACTGACCACGCCACTGAGGCGCTTCAGAAGACTTAGGGACTTCTGTTGTACTGTGGAGTAAACAGAAAGATGATAATGAGTCTAATGAGATATTCAATTAGCAGTTAACCCTCGACAGCAGAGAAACAATACTAAGACGAACAATATCTCTGTGAGAAGGCAGTACTTTGCCCCCTCACTTGACTCTGTACGCTGAGATGCTTGGTAGTAGATTCCAGCTTAGAATGTGTTTGGCTTATAGAGCTATTGAGTGCATTACAGATACACTCGAGCAGCTTCATGTTATGGATAGGGTGATGTGTTAGTTACATTTGACAATGTCTTCAAGGGTTGCATGAGAGAGAGAGAGAGAGAGAGAGAGAGAGAGAGAGAGAGAGAGAGAGAGAGAGAGAGAGCATCATTGTGTTTGATGTGTTGTGTTCATGTTTGGTGTTGCTGTATGGTAGTGTGTAAGTGCAGATGTGTTTTTCTGACAAGTATGAGTGAGCGAGCTGAAAAGAGAGAGAGTTTGCTTGTTGGGCGATCGTTTTGGGGTTGTCTGCTGGCGTGGTTGCGGGGCAGTCTTGGATCAGTGTTTGTACAGGACAGTCGTCTTTGGCAGCTGTCTTGGATATTGTTAATGGTCAGTTGTGTTGTGTTTCTGGATTGAATTGTTGTTTGATTTGCTATTGATATCGTATGCTTAGAGTTGTTGTGCCTGTGTTGTTGAATTTGTTGTGCTTGTGTGTTGGAAGGTTGTTGAGCTTGTGAGTTTCAGTTGAGTTGTTCTAGTTGTGAGTTGTTGAGTGTGGTTGTTGGTGAGCTGTTGAGATTTCTTGGTGTTGTTTGTGAGCAGTTGTATATGGACTTGTAAGGTTGTTGTTTTGATGCTGTTGGTGTTTTTCTGCAAAGTGATTTATTGTGTTTTGAATTGTTGTATGGCTGTAGTACTTGGTTGGTTGTTTTGTGTTGTGATTCTCGGCGGTAGTTGTGTCTCGACGACCTTATCCAGAGGACAGCACAGCTTCTGCCTTGAAGACAGTCATAAATGGTAAGTACAAGAGTGTGAAATTGTTGTTTGCAGTTTTCATTGAACCAACTGTCCTGCACTTTAAAGTAACGTAAAGGAGAAAGTGTGGCCAAGAGTAATTTTGGCAGCCGGATTGTTTAAAGTAAATGGGGGCGGGCGGGGGCTTGCTCACTTTTGTTTTTTTTAGCTTGTGATTCAGCCACTCCTGTGGTGTTGTTGCTAAAACAATTCCACTGGTTGTCTGAAAACCAAAACCAGAAACTCTAGGGAGGCATAAAAGGTTTCCTTAAGTTTCAGGTTAATTAAGGGATTTTGACGGAGAAAAATCTATTCCTGGGCGAGAGACATGTGCCGCCCAGTGAACCCACCCATTTCTTTCCTCACCCGAAATTGGCCCAAGCTTGGCTGCTATGAGAAATGAGCAGGATCGCGTGGGTGGAAGTAGTAGTAGCAGGGAGTAGTGGGATGTAGAACGGCACCTCGTAGTAACGGGGGATTTTGTGAGAGGAGATCTAATTGGTATGAAACCTCTGACAGTGGTTTTTCACTCCCCAGTTACTATACCAACACCCTATATGGGTGAGCGAGCTGGGTTCATTCCTAGCATTCCAATGCAACTTTTTCTCTGGTAATATATAGCAGTTATATACCTCCGAAATGATGCTATAAGGAGCATTTCACGGAGCGGCACAGGTTGAGCGCAGAAAAGAGAATGTACGCACATTCATAGGCTCCTGCTGATCAAGCACTAGCCTATTTCTTCCTCACTTCAAAAGAGCAAAAAATAAGAGTGAAGGTGAAGCTGTCCTGAAGCAATAACAGGACACTGAAGAAGACTCGTTCATGCCTAACTGATTGTTCCCGAAACGGTAACACTGGAGAGGCGGAGTTCAAAACTTCTTAGTGCTATCCACTCTGAATAGATTGAGTGTACATCTGATGACATTCTAAGACCAAACCAGGAACACAGACTCTCGTATCCAAACTCTGGGGAGTAGACTCTGTAGCGTTCCTCTTATTCCCTTGTCCATCCTGATGTAACCCAGGAAGTTAAGGGAAAAAGGGAGAAGGATTGACTTCTCGCCGGCTCTTCTGTCAGAACTAGCAGGAGGGGGTGATAGCGCATGTGATCATCAAATTACAGTGATGATAGCGATACACAGACATAGAAAACTAATTTGCCTCTGCAAAATACGCTTCCAGAAGCAGAGGTTCTCACACACCAAATGGAGGATCCACTTCTACCAACTGGTTTGTTCGCTTGAATGTGAGTGAGTATTGAGTAGAGATGAATGCGCCAAAATTTGACAAGAACTTGCGATATTTTGCCAAGCATCTGTCTTCTCTGGGATCAAAACCTCACAAAGAGGACCATACAGAGAACGTGCTCTCTGACTCTTGTAATGCCCTGTCTTAAAAGACAGACATCTAAAGAACTTGTAAGACACTAATGCTAGTGATTACAAGCAGGGGAGTCACTGAATGACTCACACCCCTCTCCTGTCCCACGCCAAAATTGGGATGGTGAGTTGTCTCTCCGGCACTAAATTTGGATGTACAATCCCCCATAGAGATTTATACATTTGGAGTGTCTCGTGAACGAGCTCGCTCCAATGTAGTATACTAGCTCTAGAGAAGGAATCTCCAGACCTAGTGGTAGAAGAACGAACTGAAGTTTGTCTTCTATAGTTTTCTGAAACACTATACCCAGGGGTAAGTGTAACTGGTCCTAGCCCCAAAAGATTAGGATAGCCTAAAGGAGATCCAATAGCTCCTCTATGAAAGGAGGCAGGCCTTTCGAAGTCCCACTTGTGGAGCTTCTTAAAGGTGGAGAGTATACTTTCTTCTTCTTAGAACAATCAAGTCTAGGAGAAGAAAGGGAGGAGGCAATAAAAGACGAGACAGACGAGGATGAAGATGACGACCCCTTCCTGGGGTACTTGATTGTCTGACGAGACGACACCAGGACTGTATGAAGACTGCAACACGGGATGGTCTGTCAACAGCTCTGGATACTGACGCGTCAATAGAAGCATGAGCACTCAGAATGACTTGTAAAGAAGCATCCGACACAGCGCCTGTCCAGAGGTGAACCTCTTGACAGGTGACGGGAATACAAGCTGAAGCCTGCACTCCCGCTGCTCCTGAAACACAAGCCCAGGGGCAAGTGAATCAGTTCCTGAACCCGATGGTTGGGAAGAGCCAATGAAAGATCCCATTACCTCCTCAGGAGGAGGGAGCCCCTTAGAAATCCTGCAGGAGGACTTCTTAGGGAAGGAGAAGCATCCTTCCTCTTCTTGGCCAGAGAAGGTAGGTCCAGATTCCAGGCTCCTTGAGCTTCAGAAAAGGAAGGGAAAGGCAACGGAGAAGATGTTCTTCAGTGGAACTTCTTCTACAGGATGAAGAACAGACATTATCAGAAGTAGAGTCAATAATCACAAGGCAGCTGGTGTAGATGCTGTCCAGTGATAAATCTTCAAGAAAACAGCAGCATTTTAATATGATTCACAGCAGGAGAACACTACACACACTCGAGGGCCAGTTTCAGAGCATGCTATCATGTCACAGGTACAATCTCAAGGTTTAGGATAACCAAAACAAAGAGATAGTCATCCATCTACTGCTGTGATTTACTATCGCACACTGTCAGCCTGAAGTAAAAAAGAAAACATGATTAATAAAGAATGATACTCCTCTCATACCAAAGGGCATTGCCCTCCGAAACGAGAGGAGATCCCCAATCATCAACACCATACACACCACCCCCTCTTCCTTGCCCGACAAGTAAAAGAAGAGGGCAAAGGAGAAGGAAGAATACCGGGAGAGAAAAAAACTATGGTCAAACTTCTGAAGTTTCCCCCAGTAAATCCTCCTGGAGCGTAAGCAGGAATCTCAAATTCAATACTAAATATATACTGCTGTGCCCTTACTATTAGAGGGTGAAAAAAAGTGTAAGGATGGATATATACCCCCTTGTTGCTGATCCCTTTATACATGAAGGGGACAGGCAGCTTGCAAGGCTATCACACAAAGTGGGTCTGCATATCAACAGTATTAATATCAAACATAGTATATATTGAAAACATATCAAAACAATAACAGAAAGATACCACCAGGAAAATCAATTAATGGCAGTTGAGCAAGATCTCACGAAAACACGTCTTCATCTGAAGATGGCCAAAAACAAAATTGGAATGTTTAGATCTGGGCAGGCAGGTCTCCCTGCCTACCAGACAGTAGTTTCTGCCTAACCACGTTCTTCAAGAATTTTATCAGCCGTGTGCCAGCTTTGCTGTAAGTAATTCCTATTGCAAAGAACATCAAGTTTGTGTATTGTGTCGGAACAAATGTCAGTCAGTGCATCATGAATAACTAACAGACTGGGTTTTGAACAATGCATTTGTGTCATCAAGTGACTAAAGGTTCTATATAGCTTACATTAACTACTACATATAATTCATGGACATTCTCTCTTACTGCAATGACTTCACTTTTATATCACTTACCTAGAATGTTACTGAGGAAAATTTACAGGATACTGAAGAAAATTTACAGGATACTGTTCCGCAGCAGATCATCAGTGATCATCCGTAACAGTAGTACAGGTTATCTGTGACAAAGAGATGTGATCTCCATTAGCGCACAGAAGTTTTCTATACACAATTCAGTACCAATGAGATTGTACACTGAGCACTTAGAGCTTCAATGCAAATGTAAGACTAATGCAGTGCAAAACATGTGTAAAAAAATGTAATTCGTCCCATTCGTGTCCATGTGGGTAATTCCACATTAATATGAACTGAAAATATGTCATTTTAAAATATGCTACTTTCACTTAAACATTTCAAAATGAAAATGTATTGCAGAACTAATCTAAAGCTTCATTTGCAATGTTTTACATATAGTACGCCACTTTAAAAAAAGTACAATAATTCTGCAATGTGATGTACATAAATCTATGGAGAGATATAATACCATTCTATGTTTAGTTCCAATGAACTACAAAACTAAAACTTGTTTATTCATAACACTTATCATTTAGTTGTTTAACCAGACCATTTGTTCAAAATATCTGACCATCATTGGGCTGGGTAAGAAAACACAACTTGTTGAGCAGCCACCACACGTCCAAGGAAAAAAGGTTCCAAGGATTTGTGGGCAATACCTGAATGTAGATGGACATAAATGTGGTCCGATGAGACCAAATTTCTGTATCCAAACCAACAGATTCCTCTGGAATGTGAGGGATGGACTAAGCCACTGGTTTTATGATCTCTCATGAGGAGCATAGAGGTGACATTGTTGCCAGCTGCAGAGAACCTCCTCCCGATTGTCTTACAAAACCAGTAGAAAGATGTGTCCTTAGACACTTCTTCCTTGTGCGAGTCAATAGTACTAGTGAAAAGTCATCGTGATATTGAAGAAGATCCATGCAAATCATGTATCTTCTTTGCCAATGCTGTTGCAGGACGAGATGTCGTCTTGGAAGACAGGTACTCTAAACAAGTCAAATGCCAACAAGAGACCTGGGGTCCCTGTAATGGCAAGACGGAGAGAAGTTTCTCATCAGCAGTTGAATCTCGACTGAGGAGAAACATTACTACTTTCAGGTGAAAGACTAGGACGAATGTAGACCTACATCTTTCAGAAGCGAATAGGAGAGAAGCAACTCTGGCAGCTCTGACCAAAGAAAAAGACCCACCAACGACACCAACCAGTGAAGATGGCTCCAATCCCTGGGATTTAACAGAGAACTGAAAGAATTATCCAGCTATTTCTGTTCCTGCTCAACGAGAAAGCCTAGATATGCTTGCAAGGGAAACTGGATAGTCTTTAGTCGTGAAGACACAGAGAATGTACTGCCTAAGGAACCCCTCCTGTGCTGACACCGAAGAATGGGTCAGTACCTAGGAAGCAGAGCTACAGGTTGGGTGAAAGGCAAAGTCTTCCGTCGTTCATTTTTAATTTGGGGTGAACAATGTCTACTGAACACCTTGCAAATTAGAGAAATACGGAGAGAAGACGAAAACTGGCAAGTTTGTCCCCAAAAAGTCATCCTGAGTCATTGCAGTGGTCCATGGGTCAGGTGCAATGAAGCAGAAGACCCACAGACTTCTGTTGTACCAGGCAGTGAACAGAAGGATGACGGGGAGTCTTCCAAGACAGATCTCTGTCTGATGATTTTTGCAAGAGAGTGTGCGGAGCATGAGACAGGAACCCTAAATGAGAGTCAAATATTACCCAGACACCTGGGGTAGTTCCCTGTGATGGTAAGACAGAGAAATTTCTCATTAGTACTTAAATCTCGACTGAGGAGAAACAATACTATGACGAGCAATCTCCCAGTGAAAGATTAAGGAAAGAAGCACTCTGCCCTATCACTCGAATCCAGAGACTGAGTTCCTGCCAATACAATTTATCCAGAAATGTGTTTGGCTGATAGAACAATCAAGTGCACTACAGTTACACTCGAGCACCTGCATGTTAACTGAAACAGGAGAGAAATGAGACTCCTCTTATTTGGTGATAAATGCCACTACTGTGGTGGTGTTGCTCAACAACACCACTGGGTGCCTCAAAACCAAATCCTGAAAATCTTGGGAAGCCCCAAAGGCTACCTTGAATCTCAGGATGTTATACGAAGGTACTTATCATCTGGTAGAAGATCTTAAGACAACAGTCCTACAGGTATGAGCCTATCATACTCGGGCGGTGCATTTGATAACAGAACCATGTCACAAGAATATGCAAGCCAAAAGGTCCTGTTGATCGAGCACCAGGCTAATTTCTTCCTCATCATTCGATAGAGGAAAAAGGATTAAGGACTCGAAGCAGACCTCCAATGAAGAGAGTGAAGGCAAAGTTGTCCCAAGGGGAGGCTTCTACTCTTAGCCGAACTGGCTATTTCCAAAATGAAAACACAGGAGAGGATACAGCACAGAAGTTCGATGGAAGATGGTCAAAACCCAGAAGATAGCAGGTGTTTCTCTTGAAGGAAGGATACCTACTACCTGGTCTCAGCTATGTTGTATTATGAAGCCCAGACTCTACAGACAACCCTTCTCCCAAGCACCAGCAGTAGAACACCTGTTACGAGAGAAAAAGTCTGGCTATTTCCACAATTGTCCTTCAAAGCCTGAGACTTCTTAGGGATCAAGGAGGAGCTGGTACGACCCTAAGGTCCGGCCAAGCAAATACAGAGACCTAAGGGTCTTGGCCATTGCCCGGAGGACAAGGCAGATGCCCTGGCACATTCCTTGCCATTCCTAAGAGTCGAGCACAACTTTGGGACTTACAGAACTAGAGATCTGAATCAGGACAATGTCCCTTTTCTTAGCACCAGAGTTGCCCACAGGTTGCTGGCTGGTGCTGGGTAGGGAAAGAACACCCCTATCCCAACCCTGCCCGGTCTCCAGAAGGCAGAGTCCTCTCTAGGAGTGATTGACTCCGAGAAGACAAAGCCTTCAAGGAATGAAGGATCAAAGATATCATAGGAGACATCATAGGAGACTGCCTGGAGAAAAACCATAGAGGCATCATCCAGGCTCACTGTCTTATGTTGCAAGAGAAGATACCCTTCATGGCAAAGAGAAACAGCGTGAGACCTAAGTCCGGGCAAAGCAGAGACAGGGCAATCTGCAGACAGCACAGGACCTCTTTGAGGTAAAAAAAGAATCGCTACTGTTATGGCAGCAGAGGGGAATAGAGCTTGACTGGGTGTCTCGAAACTCTGAATGAACTCCTCGTTCGGAGGATAGGTATTCTAGTCGAGAACCCTCACAAACAAAGAATGCAGCGCCCCTAAGAAAACCTTGTCTCTCCTGGAAGAGCAAGGGCCTCGAGCAGTGAGGATTATTCACAGGGGAAGCTACGGTCCTATCCCCTGAGATCAAAGTGCAGAAAGATCTCTGGTAATTAAAAATCAAGGATATTTGTATCCCAAAGAAAACACTCCCAAGTTTTCTGGGGTGTGAAAATCCAAATTTTCTCTCCTCGAAAGGAGATTCAACAGGACCCAAGGAAACTTTCCTTGACTACTTGAGTGTATGATGAGACAATCTGAGGATTGATCTTGAGATGACAAACCTTGTAGCCAAATTCCAAAAAAGAGACAAACTCATCAAAATTCTCTATGTCCACCTTACACCTCTCAGAACAACTGAGAGAGTCAAGAGAACAGGTAAGGAGAAAAGGCATTCCTACCTGTCCTGCTAGAAGAACCAGCAAAAGAGGTAGACCATGGGTGATCATCAACCTGTGATGACAACAACATGGGAAGGAGGGTGCTCATGCCATAGCAAAGCACCAACATACAGGAGCAGCCTGGCAGACAATAGCTACAGGAACGTTAGTAACAGCAACAGGAGCAATCATGGTAGCTGGGGCAGGTAGCACAACAAGAGCAGATGAACCACCAGTACAACAAGGCATTGCCACAGCATACAGGAATGCCAAAGTTGAAAATCATAAAGCAAATGAAAATCAGCATGCCAATCCAGCCATCTACTGCTGCACCTATGA
>NC_087222.1:1566954-1598672 GCF_015104395.2 Macrobrachium nipponense | reverse complement strand
TGCACCTATGATGTTCACTGTTAACCTGAAGAAAACAAATATGATTAGTAGAGAAGGACTTCTCCTGCTCGAATGAGGAGGCCTTGTGAAGAGTCACCAAAACTGCCCAACACCCCTCCCCCACATCTTTGCCCAACAAGGGAGCAAAGAGGGTGAAGGAGAGATCCATCCTAAAGGAGAGAACACTATAAGGAAAGATTACCAGGAGAGAGAAACGAGGACAAATGGGCAGGTACCGAGGTCTCTGTTAGAAGCGAAAAAAACTTCCGACGACGCTCGGCAACCTTCCTCCAAAGTTTCATCCCAGCAAACTCACCCACAGCTCATACAGCAAAGAGAAACACCCAAAAGTAATCATAAAGGATATGATGTTGCGCCCTTTAAGCAGAGAGCATGAGGAGTAATAGGGATTGAATGTTAACATCCGTTGACCTCTAGCCCGAGACACATGCTGGAGGAAGATGGTCTACACAGGCTATCACAAATCGAGGGTTTGTATATTAATTAATATCAGACTACGTATTTTCATCACATACAAAAAGTAAGGAAAGTTCCACCAGAAAAAGCGAGTCTAACAACAGTCAGGCAAACAGCTCACAAAGCCACATCTGCATCGCAGGAGGGCCAAAAGGAAACTGGCTTTGCCAAAAGTACTTACTAATGTAAAGGACCAATGGTTTGTATATCATGTAGGAACAACTAATACATACACATATCAACATTAACTATGTAAAAATCAAAAGAACAATAAATATCGTCGATGTAGGAGGAACAGGTACAACAAACCCGATGTAGTCAATTCATTCTGCCCAACCATCCACCTGTGGGGAGGAGGGAGGCTTTAATTAAATAATTGTTTGGTAAGTATGCAATAAAATTTAATTTCATTATAAAAATTCCATTCTTATTACAGTGTCTTACCGAGTAATTATGCAGCTGATTACCCATTACGAGGATGGGGGCCTGTGGATGTATACTTAATTAAAAAATATAACAGGATTCTTCCAAAAAGACAACGGTCAACACTGTTAGAGCTTGTTGCACCTTACCTTGTAAGAGACCTTCTGCAGGATATTACTGTCTCTGATCGGTGCTCATCTTACGTAGTAGAGAGCTTGGATGTTTGTCGAAAGAGTGCCTTTGCAGTCATGGCGGTTCACAATATTGCCCTTGACCAGTGCTGCATATTAAATCCTATACCCATCGTATTAAAAACAATTAACTGGCAAGTACTCCAGGTAAAAGCACCCCAAGCTTTCCTTAACACAGCAACCTTGATACAAAGCAGCAAAAATACAAAGTGACCCACTCCCTATGTTGTTTCTCCTAACACCATGCCAGGTACGGAAATAGAACCAAGAGAAATACACTCTTCAAACACTGTCTCAACTTTGTTCAGGGTATTGAGGGACCTTTTGTTACAACCTCCCAGGGTTGGCAGTACAGGAGTTTACTTTTTTAGGTCTTTATATTCTCAAGGATTGCAGTCAGTACATGTACCATAGTGACAAGGAAGGACAGAAACAGAAACTCAAGAAAACTTAACACTATTTATTATAAACTAGAAAAATGACTGAAATCTACCTTGTGAGATTAAATACACTTGATTGCACAGAATAATCAAGAGAACAAATACCTGGTTCTCGGGAACTCACAAGAAAACCTAAAGCTACTACACTAAGCCCTAAACAAGAGAAAATTCCAAGAGAGATAACATACTTAATAATAACAAGTTGGATCCAAAATAAGGCTAGCCAAAATCATCAATAGCCTAATAATAATAAGATAGAAAGAAGTAACAAATGAAAACAAGGAAAACCTTAATATTCCTACCTATAACACCAAGCTAAGCAATGTGAAACTCAGTCCACTAAATACCAACACACAATCAAATGTGACAACATATACATGTAAACATATACATATATATATTTATAAATAATCAAAATTGGCAAAAATACACAATTTAACCTCAAGTGAAGTACCAGAAGATGGCTTGAATCATGAGCCATGATCAATCCATCAAACTGCTAACAGAAGGGCAAATATTGTACGCCAAGTACTGAAGGGCAACACATTGTCCCGAGAGAAGAGGAACGATAATATGTCTTACCTGGCAGCAGCCTCCCTACTTGTCACCTAACGAGCCAAGTTGCTCTCACTCCCGTATACAGCAGCTGGACGAAAATGGATAACACGGCAGGTAAATCCAAAACCCAGTGCCGGGATACAGCGACGACACTGGTTTTCCTGTCAAAATCCTCCGACGGGAAAAAGGGGCAGAATCAGCGGTCGCAAATGACAGCTTCTGCGAAACTCCCCACTGCAGTGTGAAGGTCGCAGGTGACAACAGCACCTGAGCGAAAAATGCTGTGATCCATGGACACACACGCACAAGAGACACATATCTGCGTCTGCCAGAATCCGTTAAAGAAATATCCAAATCAAAATAAATGCTGCGTAGGGAAACAGTACTGGTGAGAGCTTGTCAAGACCCAAACTGCCGTTGACCGGTCCACCATGTCCACTTATCACCTTCCCAGTGTTTATAAACACTCAAAGCAAAAGAATAAAACAATTGTTAAAATGAAAGTTCACTAATACACAAAGGAGGAGGAGGAGGCACAAAAACACTGACTATGCCACTTAACTTCACGGTAACGCAAGAGTAAACATACTCAGCAAAAAGTTAACTTAAATGGGAACAAGGCTGATTTAAACCAACAAAAGTAATAACTATTTTACGTTAACCTAATAAGACGCAAACACTGAATTTGACCTCCAAAAGGTACTCTGCAGAATAGCGGACAGTGTCAAATTATGTCGGAATGCCAGAGAGGTGACTACTGCTTGGACTTCATGTACCTTGACTTTCAACACGGGATAATCTTCTTCATTGACTTGAGAATGTGCTTTGATAATAAGTTCTCTCCAGAAGAAGGAGATCACGTTCTTCCAAAGAGGACGAGAGGGATTCTTCACCAAACACAACAGGCAAGAAGATGGTCCTCCTATTTTTTCAGTTCTGTGGAGATAATATCTAAGAACTCTTACTGAGTATAAGAGTCTTTCCTCTTCCTCCGGACCGAGAATATCGGTCAAATTCTTGATTGTGAAGGAGCGGGGCCAAGGTTTCGAAAGGTTTTCATTCTTGGCTAGAAAACAACATCAACGAGCAAACTGCATCCCCTTGTGAGAAGCCAACTCTTTTCTCCATGGCATGGAGTTCGCCAATACGTCTTGCTGAAGCTAAAGCTATCAAGAATAACGTCTTCTTGATTAGATTCCTCATCGAAGAGGACCGCATCAGTTCAAAAGAAGAACTCGAAAGCCACTTGAGCACTACGTCAAGGTTCCAAGAAAATGATATTGTTAAACTACAATAAAGTTTTGTACATACTTACCTGGCAGATATATACTTAGCTATAGTCTCCGACGTTCCCGACAGAATTTCAAATCTCGCGGCACACGCGACAGGTAGGTCAGGTGGTCTACCTTACCCGCTGCTGGGTGGCGGATGTACAAACCACTCCCGTAAGCTTGTCAGATTTTTCTCTTCCACCTGTCTCCTGAGGGGAGGCTGGGTGGGCCATTAATCGTATATATCTGCCAGGTAAGTATGTACAAAACTTTATTGTAGTTTAACAATATCATTTTTGTACATGAACTTCCCTGACAGATATATACTTAGCTGATTGGCACCCTTGGTGGAGGGTAAGAGACAGCTCAATAATACAGGTAAGACGGGAAACAACTAATGTTGTAGGATATAAAAACCTTGGTTCTCACCTTTTCAGGATGACGACTTCATAGATACTATCTCTGGAGTCTGCATTGCCTGAGAGCTACAGCTAGGACGTGACCTGATGCTGAAAGACTCTCGGATCTACCACTGGGATATGTGATCCCCTATTGTGGTAGAATCCAAGTCGGATGCTGTTAGAGGGACCTTGTCCGCTTACCTAACAGATCCTTACCACTACCTCTGCAAGGAGCCAAAACCCACCAGACCACCTAACCAAAATACAAGGGTTAATATTACGACAAAAGAGTGCCTCCTGCAACCTCTTTCAGACAACCAAAAAACAACAATATAAAATATAGGGCAACATATAAAAAATTTACACAGGATAAGTTTCAGCTCCCTGCCCCAGCACCGAATCTGCCGATACGAAAGGACCCAAGGCGAAGCATTTATCATATGTGATTTTACATCACGTAGGTAGTGGTTTGCGAAAACCGATTGGCATCTCCAAAAAGTCGCCTCCATCAAGTTCCGCACAGACATATTTTTTCTGAATGCAAGCGAAGTTGCGATGGCTCTCACCTCGTGAGCTTTCACTTTCAGTAGTCTAAAATGTTCTTCCTTACAGGCAACATGTGCCTCTGTAATAAGGCTTCTCAGAAAAAAGGAAAGAGCATTCTTCGACATGGGCCGAGTGGGGTCCTTTACGGAGCACCAAAGCACATCTTGATTAGCCTTAAGTTGTTCCTTCCTCTTAAGGAAAATCTTCATAATTCTCATAGGGCAAAGAGTTCTTTCAGGCTCTTCCCCTACTAGAAAAGATAAACTACGAACTTCAAAGCTCCTGGGCCAAGGGCGTGATGGGTTTTCATTCTTTGCAAGGAAACTTGGAAGAAACGAACACACCATAGAATCTTCCTTAAACCCTACATTGCCCTCAATAGCTTGGAGCTCACTCACTCTCTTAGCTGTAGCTAGGGCCCAAAATGGAAGATAGCCTTCTTCGTCAGATCCTTGAAAGAGGCTAAGCCAGGAGGTTCGAATCTAGACGATCCAAGGAATTGTAGAAACTACGTCTAGATTCCAGTTCGGTACTATATGAGGACGCTTAAAGGTTTCAAATGATCTAATAAGATCATGCAGGTCCTTATCATCGGATATAATTTAAGACCTCTATGCCGAAATACCGCCGCCAACATACTGCGGTATCCCTTAATAGTTGACACAACCAGATGACATTCTTCTTTGAGGAAAATAAGGAAATCCGCAATTTGGGTCACAGAGGTACTGGAAGAGGAAATGTTCTTCCTCTTGCACCAACGTCTGAAGACATCCCACTTTGACTGGTATACACGCAAGGTGGAAGGTCTCCTCGCTCTTGCGATTGCTTTAGCAGCTGTTGCTGAAAAGCCTTTTCGCTCTGACCAAACTTTGGACAGTCTGAAGCCAGTCAGACTGAGAGCGAGGAGATTTTTGTGGTACCATGTCGAAGTGGGGTTGTCTGAGTAGATCGCTCCTTAGCGGGAGCGATCTTGGAAGGTCCACCAACCATTCCAGTAACCTCTGTGAACCATTCTTGGGCCGGCCAAAAGGGAGCGATTAAGGTCATTCTCGTTGAATCGGACTCTACGAACTTCTTGATGGTTAGCCCCAGGAATCTTGAAGGGGGGAAAGGGCGCGTAGACGTCGAGTCCGTTCCAGTCTAGAAGAAGCATCTATTGCTACTGCCTCTGGATCCGATATCGGAGAGCAGTAAGGATCCAGCCTCTTGTTCTTTGACGTGGCAAAGAGGTCTATGTGTGGCCTGCCCCATAACTTCCACAGGCTCTGGCATACATCCAGATGAAGGGTCACTCTGTGGGAAGGACCTGATCTTTCCTGCGAGGAGATCTGCTCTTACATTCCTTTCTCCCTGCACGAACCTGGTGAGAAGCTTGATTCCTCTTTCTTCTGCCCACAGAAGAAGGTCTCTTGCTGTCTCGTACAGGGAGAAGGAATGCGTCCCCCCCTGTTTCTGATATATGCCAGAGCTGTAGTGTTGTCCGCATTGACCTGCACTACCGATCTTCTGACATTTGGGCTCGAAAGCCTTCAGAGACCAACCACACCACAGCCATCAACTCCTTTCTGTTGATGTGCCAGGCTATACCTGGTCCCCCACCCAGGTACCTGACACTTCGCTGGTTCCCAGAGTTGCACCCCACCCCATGTCCGACGCGTCGGAGAACAACACCAGGTTGGGGTCTGTGATTGAAGAGACAGTCCCTTCGCAAAGAGGTTGGGATCTGTCCACCATAGAGTGTTTCTTGATGTCCTGGGATAACGACAGGGAGAACGTCAAATCCTGAGAACGACGACTCCAATTCCGATGAAGAAAGAATTGGAGCGGTCTCAGGTGCAACCTTCCTAGGGAAACAAATTGCTCCAGAGAGGGAGAGCGTCCCCAGCAGACTCATCCACTCCCTCACTGTGCATACTTCTTTCCCTAAGAAGGTTGTTACTCTCTCGAATCCTCGGGCTATCCTTTCCTGCGAGGGAAAGCCCGAAACTCAGAGAGTTCATCGTATCCCAAGATACACACACTCTTGCTCGGGAATTAGTGATGAACTTCTTGACATTGACGAGAAGTCCCAACGCCTTCGTCAATTCTAAAGTTACTTGTAAGTCCTTTTCAAACAACGATCTTCTGAATTGGCCCTTATTAGCCAATCGTCGAGGTACATGGATATCCTCACCCCTTTCAAATGAAGCCATTGAGCCACATTCCTCAAAATCCCCGTGAACACTTGAGGGGCCGTCGAGAGGCCGAAACACAGAGCCCTGAACTGAAAAATTTAAAACCCCCCCCATCATGAATCTGAGAAACTTCCTCGAGGAAGGATGGATCGGTACGTGGAAGTAAGCGTCCTGTAAATCCAAGGAAAACCATCCAGTCCCCCTGGACGAAGTGCTGCCAGCACTGATGAAGGCGTTTCCATCGTGAACTTCTTCTTTTCTACGAAGAAGTTCAGGGCGCTTACATCCAACACCGGTCTCCATCCCCCTGAGGACTTCGGAACTAGGAAAAGGCGGTTGTAGAAGCCCGATGAATGATGGTCTGTCACTAGTTCGATAGCCCCCTTCTCCAGCATCTGATCTACTGCTAGATGGAGAGCTTGATTCATGATGGGGTCTCTGTACCTGGCCGTCAGTTCCTTAGGTTGGGATGGTCGTCAAGGGAGGTCTTTCGACGAAAGGGATGAGGTAACCTCTCCTCAAATAGAAAGGTGTCCAAGGATCCGCCCCTTTTTGGGCCCAGACTTCCGCAAACTCTAAGAGTCTGGCGCCCACCGTTGTTTGAAGGACTTGCAAGTTATTTGGGGGGGGGGCTTTAACAGACTTGGCGAAAGTCTTACCCCTTCTTGAAGGTCTACGACCTCTAAACGTAGAGGTTCTTGATGAAGATGCCCCTCTGAAAGGGTTCTCGAACACTTGCCTTTTCCTTCTTAGCCTTGGTAGGGAAGGAAGGGCGAGGTTTTCTTGCCGACTGTGCCAAAAGGTCCTGGGTGGCTTTGGCCGAAAGTGACCTCGAAATGTCCTGCACTCGATGTTTCGGGAACAACTGAGTAGACAGAGGAGCAAACAGCAAAGAAGACCTCTGAGCATGGGAGACCGACTTCGTTAAGAAGGAACAATAAACCGACCTCTTCTTCACGATCCCGGCCCATAAAGGGAGGCGATTTCACTCGCTCCGTCTCTTACCGACTTGTCCATACAAGACAAAACACACATAAGATCTTCTGGCGAAATTGACTCTGGCACTTCAATTTTCTTGGCTAGGACTCCCAACGACCAATCAAGGAAGTTAAATACTTCTAGCACTCTAAACATACCTTTGAGCAAATGATCCAATTCATTCATTGCCCAAGTCGTCTTAGCAGAGTTAAGGGCAGTTCTCCTTGTCGAATCTACCAGCGCCGAAAAATCCGAATCAGCCGAAGACGGTAGACACCCAATCCTAAGGGCTCTCCTGTTTCGTACCAGAAAACCAGCGCGTCCTGATAACTTCGAAGGGAGGAAAGCGAACATCGTTTTCCCCGCTTCTTCTTTGGAAGCCATCCAGGAACCAAAACTCCTCAGTGCCTTCTTCATTGAAAGAGTTGGCTTCATCCTCACACAAGAAGAACTCTTCGCTGTCTTCGCCGTTGAAAAAAGTGAGTGAGGAGAAGGAGGAGCCGTAGGAGTAAGGGATCCCCAAAAACTTGTAAAAGTAGCTCTGTAAGCTTCTTGTAAGAAGAGACAGCAGCAGAAGTGTTCGGTTCCTCATCCGAACCTTCTAGGACGTCTTGTCGAGGCGAGCAGCGGAAGATCCTTAGGTGACGAAGGGATCCTAGCAGGAGTTGAGCGAGAGGTTGGAGAATGCCCTCTCTTAGAAGAGTTCACATCCACTGGAGAACGATGAGAAGATCTGGGATGTCTACGATAAGACTCCCTCTTCGAGGTATCCGGAATCTCAGCCGAAAGAGAGGTAGGGCTCCTACTCCGAGAATCCTCGGAAATATCCAACAGGGCGGCTTACGAGGAGGCGAGCGCCTACTATACTCTATGCGCCTATCCTGAGGCGAGCGGCTGCCAGGAGAAGAGCGCCTATCGAGAGCAGAGCGCTTGCCGCGGCTCTCCATACCTGTCCAGTTGTGTACGATCAACGGAAGTTCGACTGGAAGGCGAAATGCGCCTACTAGGAGAAGGCTGCTTGCGAGACTCTTGACGTCTAACAAGAGGGTAACATTCAGGAGAAGGGCGCTTCAAAACTAACGAGCGCCTACTTGGAGAAGGGCGCTTCCGGGATTCCTGGTGCCTACCAAGAGACAAACGGTCAGGAGAGCGCCTAGAAGCGGGAGAGCGCCTACACAGAGAAGGGCGCTTGAAAGACTCTTGTTGTCTGCCCCTAGAGAATAATCAGGAGTATGACGCCTTAAAAGAGACGAGCGCCTACTAGGAGATCTATGTGCAGTAGGTTCTTGGCGCCTACCTTGCGGGGAGCGGCTAACAGTAGGCCGTCTATCATGCACACGACTCCTACCAGACTCTAGATGCCTGTCAGGAGAGAAGTCACGATCCGACACTCGAGGAGAGTGACATCTGGAAGAAGAACGCCTACTTGTCGAAAAAAAGGGGCGGCCTTCTTAGAATCTTGGAGGCTGCTGAGGAGAAGTCCACGCGAGGGAGTTGAAGAAATCGCGTGATGAGCAGGTGCAGTGCGCTTACCGGAAGCGGGAATCCAATCTGGAGAAAAAACTTCTTTCTCCATAGAGCGTGTTACCGATGTTGGCGCCTTGAAATCGAAAGAGAGCCAGGCGAGCGAGGGCGCTCACGCGAGCGAGGGCGCTCACGCGAGCGAGGGCGCTCACGCGAGCGAGGGCGCTCACGCGAGCCCCCACCTTCATACGAAACCTCCCCATATGAAGGAGAACGATCCTCTGAAGAGCGGCGCCTAGATCTCTTGATCGGAAGAAAAACGTCCTTCTTCCTACGTGATCTACTGCTAGAGAGTCTGCTAGCGCCGTGATCTGAGCTTGAAGTCCCGCGAGTACTCTCGTAGGAGAATCTTCTTGTTCTTCCTCGGAAGCAGGCGCCGAGCGCGAGCGCGAGAAGAAGAACGATCACAGGATTTCTTGGGTTTCTTCGCCTCCACCGACATTCTTCCGGGAAAACCTCCGGACTAGAAGCCAAAGGACTGCAGGGAGCCTTCCAAGCCCTCTTCAACGGGCGCGACGCATCCGGGGAGTTCCAACCTCTCTTCGGAGAGGGAGACGACGAAGAGGAGAAGCATTGGCGTAGGAGCTCCTTCTTGTAGCGATCCGAGGCAGCCTGGGAGCGTACTTCAGGATCTGCCCGAGGGGACGCCTGAACCGGTGGGGGCTCTCCCTAGCCCTCCTGCGGCTTTCGACTTTCCTCCTCCACTGGAACTGGGAGTCTGGAAGAGGTCTAGGCCTAGAGGCACTAAGGAGCCGGTCAGACGCACCCCCTCCACAACACTGGGGACACTGCACTGATCACTAACACTCTCCTTACCTTCCAACTGACGAATCTTCTGATCCATAGAACGATTCGTGGCTTTCAGAGCTGCCGCCTCCGAAGGCGAATCTTCGGCTTCGGTGCGGGGAGCCGGGGCTGCAACTTGGGAAGAAGGTTCTAATTCTACGTTAGTACTATTAGGATCCACATCCAACTCACTCATTCTAGATCTGCTAGAACTTCTAGAGGAAGCCTTACGCACTCTATCACGTTCCAACTTCCTAACATAAGAAGAGAGAGCCTTATATTTCTTCTTCATTCAATCCCTTACATTCACTACAAGGGTTAGCAAAAGAACATTCATTCCCCCTGCATTTCATGCAAACCGTGTGGGGGTCTACCGAAGCTTTCGGCAACCTCACCTTACATCCTTCATTCACGCAAACCCTAAACCAAACCGAAGTTTTAACTACCGAATCTAGATCAGACATCGTTAAAGAAATCAAACTCAAAATCAAACCGGTCCACAATCAGCGTATGCCAAGCCAAACAAAGCGAATACGTCACCAAAAGAAGTCCAAATTAACTCCAGGCAAGCGAGAATCGAAAACTATCGAGAGGAACCGACAACAGTTGTTTTATCGTTTCCCGCCCCGACAGAGAAAAAATCTGACAAGCTTACGGGAGTGGTTCGTACATCCGCCACCAGCAGCGTAAGGGTAAGGTAGACCACCTGACCTACCTGTCGCGTGTGCCGCGAGATTTGAAATTCTGTCGGGAACGTCGGAGACTATAGCTAAGTATATATCTGTCAGGGAAGTTCATGTACAAAACTGAATTTTTTGAGTTCTTAGAAATTTTGAAAGACTTAATCAATTCCAAGAGGTCACTATTATTAGACAAGTCCATATTATGTGTTTAATCACAGATGCAAACATCGCCTTGTAACCCTTAATTGTTGAAGGAGCCAAGCGTCTAGATGCTCTTAGGAAAAGAAGAAAGTCTGCTATCTTTCTTATAGAGATCTCAGAAGACTTTATTCTGCTTAAACCATCCTCTAAATGCTCCCCACTTGGCTTGGTACAGTCTGTTAGAAGCTCTTCTACATTTAGCAATAGCTTCTGAAGCTCTTCTCGTAAAGCCTTTTGCTCTGACAAGGCTCCTGACAGTCTGTAGCCTGTCGGGGCCTGAGCAGACAACCCTTGACGGAAACTTGCAAAATGTGATTGTCTGAGTAGTAACTTCTTAGACTTAGATGGTAAGAGTCTCGGAAAGTCTACAAGTAGAGTGAGAAGATCTGGAAACCATTCCTTTCTTGGCCTGAATGGTACTACGAGAGTGAGAGACATTCTGATGAAAACGGACTTTGTTCAGAACTAGCCTTATCAACCCAAATGGCGGAAAGGCGTAAGCGTCCAGCCCCAACCAGTCCAGCAGCATTGCGTCGACGGACCATGCTAGAGGCTCTGGAACTAGAGAGCAAAATAGAGGGAGCCGATTGTTGCTGGGAGTGGCAAACATATCTTTCGCCGGTTTTCCCCATATCTTCCAAAGGTCTAGGCAAACCTTGGAATCAAGAGTCCATTCTGATGGAAGAACCTGTTAACCTTGATTCAATTTGTCCGCCAAAACGTTCATCCTCCCCTGGATGAACCAAGGAATCAGAGACACTTGTTTCCTTTCCACCCATAAAAGAAGGTCCCTTGCTTTCTTGTAAAGTGAGAAAGAGCATGTTCCCCCTTGCTTTCGAATGTAAGACAACGCGGTGGAGTAGTCTACATGTACTACCACCGCTTCCCTGTGATCTGGCAAAAACGAACACTTGCAGACCCAGATGGGCCACTAGTAACTCCTTTACACTGATGTGAAAGGAACTCTGCTCTGTCGATCATATTCCCGACACTTTTATCTCTCCTAAGACTGCTCCCCAATCTACGTCAGAAGTGCCAGAAAAAGAACTGTAGGGTTGGTGGAGAGGAAGAAAGAAATGCTTCCGAGAGTCGGGGTTCCAAGAGCACCATGCTGAATCCTTTTTTATCTCCTTCGTGATGTCAAACACCTTCGAGTCCGGTTGGGACTTCCTGTACACGATGCCTCAGGAAGAATTGATGATACGGTGCCCAGAAGACTCATCCACTGGAGTGAAACAAGATCGACAGTTCAAGAACTCCTGAACTACCTGAAGGCACGACTAAACTCTTTTCAGGGAAAGAAAAGCCCGAAAAGCTTGAGTATTGAAAGTCATTCCCAAATATAGAATTTTCTGAGTTGGAATCAGTTATAATCTCTTCTCGTTGACAAGAATCCCTAATGAGTGTGTCAAACAAAGAGTTCTCTCTAAATCCTTCATGCACTGGCTTTCCGAGGAGGAGCAGAGAAGCCAGTTGTCCAGGTAAAGTGCCACATTGATACCCAGGAGATGTCTCACTTCCCTAGAGGTGCCAATACTTGGAAAAATTAAACACCTGAGAAGCATTGAAATACCCGAACACAGTGCTCGAAATTGGAGTATTTTGTCCCATGAAAACAGACCGAAGAAATTTCCTTGATCCCTGATGAATCACAATGGAAATAAGCATCTTGCATGTCCAAGGAGACCATCCAGTCTCCTAGGCCAAGTGACGCTAGGACCGAGTGGGTTGTTTCCATATTTAACTTTGTTTTCGAGACAAAGTTCAGAGCGCTCACATCCAACATGGGTCTCCAGCCCCCTGATGCCTTGGGGACTACAAAAAGGTGGTTGTAAAACCCCAGAGACAACTTGTCGATTACTAACTCTATTGCCGCCTTCTGAATGAGAGCTTCTACCTCTTGGGCCAGATCTACAAACCTCTCCAAGCCTGGAGAGTAAGTCGACAATGCGATCTGTGCATTGGAGAGAGGAGGAGTTTTGAAAGTAATCGAGTAACTGAGGTGAAGAACTTGGACCACCAAACGTTCTGCCCCTCTGCAATTCCACTCCTCCCAAAACAGGTGCAACCTGGCACCTAGCAGAGATTGAAGGATAGTTATATTGCTTGTAGGAAGACTTAGAAGCAGGAAAAGAAGGTTTTGTCGTGGATTTGGAAGGGGGGAGCAGGTTCGAGCAAGGGCTGATGATACGTAATACAAACCCTCGGTCCTTTAACATATGAAATGTAATCAGGGCCAGCTGGAACGGGTGGTAAGCTTCGAACAAGGTAGTTCGGTAGTTAACTGCTTGTCCGATAGTCGGGTCCCGCAAAGTGAGCTTCCCTTTTGCCTGGAAGCAGAATGAGGGGTGGCATGAGGTGGGACTATGTGTAAAGGACCTTAGGTTTGTATAGTTAGGAAAAATACAATTTACGACAAATTGTGATTTGTTCCGATACGTAATACAAACCCTCGGTCCTTTAACATATGGAAGACTCACTTATTGATGGGTGGAATCTGAGTCTTAAGAACAGACTGGTGTTCGTCCGACCTTGGTTCCCTCCTTGGTCGTAAGAGCAGAGGGAGGGATCCTAGCCTCTGCCCAGCTGATCGGGGTGTGCACCGCACGATCAGTGGCCAGACCTCTGGACCAAATTCATAAGAGGGAGGCAAGTGTGCCTCTTATGAATAGCAAGCAAGAACTAGTTCCTACTTCAAGAGCCAAATATAAGGTCATGGGTTTGTCTCTTGTTGGCATCCACTCCCCCCCTTGTTAGGGGAGTGGTGGAAAACACTCCTGTCCCTACTGAAAGGGATGGACGGAGCTCAGTTGTATAGCTTACCTGCATCGGCCGCCTGTCCAGCGTAGTAATGACAGCAGCCCTCTGCCCACAGGTAGAGGAGAGAAAGGGGGGACGAAGAGAAGCCAGTCACACTCTCATTCACTCGCCCATTTTCGCAGTCACACATGAGTGCGATGCTGTTCTGTCCGCTCGGGAGCTGGGTAAGCTACACAACTTGTTGAGCAGCCACCACAGGTCTGAAGGAAAAGGTGTCCAAGGACCTGTGGGCAATATCCCGAAGGTAGAAGGATGTGAAAGTGATCTGGTTGGCCCAAACCCCTGCCTTCAGCACCTGTGCCACGGAGAAGTTCTTGCGGAACACAAGGGTTGGACCAATACCTCTGACTTCGTGGGCTTTTGGACGAAGGGTACTGGTGTCGTCACTCCTCTCCGAAGCGTACACCTTCCTGATCACCTCACGAAGCCAAAAAGAAAGTGTTCTTGGACACCTCCTTCTTGGTAACCCCGGTGCTAATGAAGAGGCGTCGACACTCCCCTGGTACACAGCTGCAGAGGACTGCCTGAGGTACCCAGCCATCTCTGTTGCTGCTCGGCGAGAAAAGCCTCTCGTTCGCAAGAGATGGTGGATAACAGCCAGCCGTGAAGAGACAGGTACCGAACCGACCGGTAGTACCGTTCCACGTGTGGCTGGCACAGGAGGTTGTGCCAAGGGGGAATCTCTCTCGGTGTTCGTCGAGCAGAGCCAGCAGGTCTGGATACCAAACAGCCTGAGGCCATTTGGGCGCCACCAGAATCATCCGAAGATTCGCGGTGACCAGCACCCTGCTGATCACCTTGCGAATCAGACAGAAAGGGGGAAAAGCGTACACAAAGAGGTTGTCCCACAGGTGTTGAAGAGCGTCCTTTGCAGCTGCCCATGGGTCCGGCACAACTGAGTAGAAAAAGTGGAGTTTTCTGTTGTGCCGGGCGGCGAACAGATCCACGACTGGACGCCCCCACAGGTTGAAGAGCCTTTCCGCCATGTCTGGGTGCAGGGACCATTTGGTTCCTATCACCTGATTCCGACGGCTGAGCTTGTCTGCCACTACATTCCTCTTGCCTGGAATGTATCAGGCTGACAGCTCTACTGAGCGAGCTACGGCCAACTCGTGCACCTGCAACGTCAACTGGTGCAACGGGAGGGACACTAGGCCCCCTGTTTGTTGACGTATGCCACTACTGTGGCGTTGTCACTCATCAACACCACTGAGTGTCCCATCACGTGTTCCTGGAACTCTAGGAGAACGAGAAACACTGCCTTGAGCTCCAGGATGTTGATGTGCAGGTGCTTGTTGTGATGATCCCACACACCTGCAGCCAGCAAATCCTCCAGGTGTGCAACCCATCCCTCGGTCAACGCGTCTGAGAACAGCAGCATCTCCAGGGGAGGAAGTGCGAAGAGGCACTCCTCTTACAAGGTTCCCAACGTCCAGCCACCAAGCTAGGTCCTGCCTCACCTCCTCCGTGAGAAACACAAGGAAGTATGGCAGGTCTCTTGCCTGTGACCAACTCTCCTTTAGTCTCCACTGAAGAGACCGCAGGTGAAGATGCCCGTGAGGGACTAACTTCTCGAGAGATGACAGGTGGCCAATCACGACCTGCCACTGCTGAGCTGGCTGCTTCTGTAGAGACAGGAACTGTCCAGCTCTCCTCCCTGAACCTGCTGATCCGCGAATCTGCGGGGAAGACCCGCCCTGCTACCGTATCGATCAGCATGCCCAGGTACTTCATCCTCTGCTTGGGCTCGAGATCTGACTTCTCGAAGTTCACCACGATCCCGAGATCGCGACAAAACTCAAGGAGTCGATCCCTGTCCTGTAGCAACTGTGAGCGGGAGCTCGCCAGGACCAGCCAATCGTCGAGATACCTCAGAAGACGTATCCCTACCAAATGGGCCCAAGCAGACACCAGAGTGAACACTCGCATGAACACCTGTGGGGCGGTTGAGAGACTGAAATAAAGTGCCCTGAATTGGTACACCATCCTGTCGAGGATGAAGCGGAGGTACTTCCTGGAGGACTGGTGGAGGGGTATCTGGAAATAGGCATCCTTCAGGTCCACAGAAAGCATAAAGTCGTTCTCCCTGATGGAATCGAGCACTGAATGTGCCGTTTCCATCACGAACCCAGTCTGGCGAACGAATCGGTTCAAGGGAGAGAGATCTATCACCGGGCGCCAGCCCCCCAATGATTTCTCCTCCAGGAAAAGTCGGGTGTAGAAGCCCGGCGACTGATCCTATACGATCTCCACAGCTCCTTTGCTCAGCACGGCTTCCACTTCTTGCCGAAGCGCTACGTCCCTGGCAGAACCGGGGATGTACGTCTGTAGATGGACTGGGTTGGAGGTGAGGGGTGGCCACGACTCGAAGGGTAGTAGATATCCCTCCCGAAGGACATCCACTATCCAGGTCTCGGCTCCGTAGCGCTGCCAAGTTGCCCAATGGCTTGCCAGGCACAACCCCCCCCCCCCCCCACTTCCGGCAGCAGGTGAGGGGGAACGCTGTCCCTAGCGTTTCCCCTTCTTCGACTTCTTCCCAGCTCCTCCTCGGGAGAAGGAGGGCTGGTTATGGTCACTCCTTACCGAAGAGGTTGAAGGCTAAGTCTTTCCTCTCAGCTTCGATGAGGCCGTCGTCTAAGCTCTTAGGCTTAGCCGCAGTGGCTCGAGGCTGCCCAGCCGCCTCCAAGACTGCCTGGTGGACTAAGCGGTCACTGATATCAGTGCACCACTGTTCCACCGCAGTGTCCACCATCTCTCTGGGGAAGAGAGAGAAGGAACTCAGCACCGGTCCGTTCCTCAGACACAAAGCCGCCTCACGCCCTGCCGACCTGGTCACTCGAGTGAGGACTGCGTCCCTATGTCTCAGAACCAGGTTGGCCCACAGGTTGGCCGTCTGGTGGGCCAGGTAGGAAATAGCCCTACCTCCAGACTGGCACAGTCTCTCGAAAGCCGGGTCTCCTTCGGGAGTGATGTTTCCCGAGGAGGCCGCGACCTTAGACACTGTGAGGGACCACAGATCCAGCCAGGAGACTGCTTGGAACGCTGCCATGGCAGTCAATTCCAAAGCCAATGCCTCTTGCTGCGAGCCAGAGGTTCTCGGCCAGCAGGTGCTGAAGAGACACACCCGGAGTTAGCCTAGTCAGCTCCAGGTTAACCTGTTTGGGTGGCAGTGGGTCCTCTGAAGTAGCTTGTACGACCTGCCAGACCGAAGTGATCCCTCTTGTCCGGAGACGAGAGAGTCCACTTGGCCCAGCACACTATCGGTCAAGGCTGATCGGGGCGGACCCACCGTCATCCTGGGTTCCTTCTTAGGACCCCAGAACGACTCCAGCCTAGATGTAGGCTCGTAGGGTGGCGGGAGCACCGATCCTTCCCCGAGGTCGTTGTGCTGACGAATCAGCGCTATGACCTCTGCGAAAGACCTCTGGATCTCAGGAGTGACTGCGTCCTGGGGAGATGGACCGTCAAGCTCATCCAAGGAGAACGCCTCCCGAGACCCTCCTCCTTCCACAGGAGGAACCACAACAGACCCCTCTTGGTCCCCTCCAACCACTTGGGCGTACGATCTGGTCGGTCCCAAGACCGTGCCAGGTTCGTATGCCCTCGTGGAGGGACCACGAGAAGCGCACTCCTTGCGGTCGCTCCTAATCGCCTCGCTCCTCCCGGTGTAGCCCAAGGAGGTTGAAGGGATAGGAGAGGCAGACCTGACGCTCCCCCCTCCTGCCCACCAGCAGAACCGGTGTGCTGGGGGGGCTGCAGGCGATCGCCAACCCGTGGTGACGATCAAGCTGCAGGCCTAGTCTCCCCTGGGGAGAACTGCTGGACCGAGAACAGCGGCGACGGTCCCGAGCATCAGGAGAGCTGCTGCTAGTCCCCCTATCCGCCCGATCCCGGTGGGAGCGGCTGTCAGGAGACCGGCATCGTCCACTGTCGCGGTGGGAGCGAGGCCCGTCCTCACGGCGCATCACAGTCACGGTACCTGGGCCAGCCGAGGCTGGTCCTGGCGACCGGGAGGACCTCTTCCTCAGCCGGCAGATCGCCACGAGAGCGATTGCTGGCCTGGCAGGAGTCACCTGGGCAACTGCCACCAGTCTTCCACTCCGTGCCTGGGTCCTGGCAGCAAGCAGGCTCGGCTGCCTGGACCCTGGCTGCACGGTCACCTGTGGGCAACCGTATACTCGGTACCTCTCGTGAACGAGAGGCCGAGACGGTTCCTGGTGCCGAGGCAGAACCTCTGGTGCCAAGCGAGGAGGTACCGGTGTAAGCCGGTGCCCCTCCGGCTTCTTCTTTCTTGTGGAAGGAGAGGCGGGCCCTGTTCCCGAGGGAACAGGAGGACCAGCGGAAGCCCCTAATGTCCCACTGGAGTGGGGCAGACCCTTAGAGGTCTCTGAGCGAGACTTCTGAGTGGGGGGGAGGAGGCTGCCTTCTTCTTCATCGGCCGTGAAGCCTTGGAAGTCGAAGGGGAAGAAGCGGCTGCAGATGACGACAAAGAAGACGACGACACCTTCCTCTTCTTCTTCGTCAGCTTCCTCAGGACCACCGTCAGGTCCTCCATCCAGGACAGAGCCGGGGCAGTTGCCGAAGCAACAGGGCCTGACTACACCTGTCCGGAGGAACCTGCGGTGGGGGCAGCAACACCATGGGCTGGGACGATGGCAGGAACTGGTACAGGAGCGGCAGCAGCAACAGGAACTGGAGGCAGTACTGGGGGTGGTCAGCGACATTACGGGTACTGGCGGCAGGTTGAACGGGGAAGTTCTTGGGACACCGAAAGTCAGGGGCTGGGCCAAGAGCAGCGAAGCCAGGTGGCGGGGTGATGTCCCTCCTCGGTAGCCCCGTCAGCGGAGCCTGGACTGCAGCTGTCGGGGTCACCATGGCAATGTGCTGCATATACATAAGGTGGGGAGGCACAGCATACCCGGCGTCAACACCGTCGTTGTGGTCAACGTCTCAGGTGTTGGAGCAGCCCCTGAGTGCTCGGTGTCCCCTGGAGCCCAAGTGAGTACCAGACCTGGCTGAGATCGTCACCTGCAGCAAGCTTACCTGAAGAAGGAAAGGTCGGGTTAATAGGGGGGAAGACCCCGAGTAAAGCTGAATGCTGAGGTGTCACGCTCCCTCCCCTACGCTCGACTGATCGAGGGAAGAGAAGGAACGCGACACTCCCCCCGAAGGGGAAGGAGCCATACGCGGGAGTTGAGACAGAGGGAGGAAAGAGGAAGACGTGTCAGTAACCAAAGGAGTAACTGGAGAGCCCTCTGATGACTCCTTGGCCAGTTTACGCGCCTTCTTCCTCCCCTCGTATCGTTCCCACTGCTCCTCCAACCACAAAATACACAAATCACATGGCTCGGTGCGAGAGCATTCACGCCCTTGACACCAAGTGCATAAATCATGAGGGTCTACCTCTACGAGAGACCTGAATGAACCACAGTTACGGCCCTCCACACCAGGGCACAATCTGCGGCTGATGGGGGGGCAGGGGGTCTCTCCGGCTTGTGGGAATCCATCAAATCACGATCCATGAGCAGCAATACAATAAACAAACACAAAGTACTCACAAGCTTTATCCACCACAAGCACTCGGGCAGAGCGGCATACAACATGTCTGTCGCCGATGGTGGCCGAAAGCAAAGTGAAGCTTCACCCCCCAGCCGGGTGGGACACCCAACTATCGGACAAGCAGTTAACTACTGAACTACCTTGTTCGAAGCTTACGACCGGTTCCAGCTGGCGCTGATTACATTCCATATGTTAAAGGACTGAGGGTTTGTATTAAGTATTGGAACAAACAACTGTTTTCATTCAGTTGTTTATGGCTTTAGCATTTAAGCAACGATTGCAGTCAACTCGCCATATTCACAGACTCACGTATTCACGAATTTCTCTCTGGAACATATACCCCCATTATTCGCTGTATTTTTCTGAGAAATATCCACAAATTCCTGAGTTGTTTTAGCAATTTCACCATAAAATATACTTTTTGTGATAAAACTATTAAAAAAAACAGGTACAAACATCTTTAGTGAGTTTTTCTTGAGTTTTAACTAACAAAATAGGGAATATGGGGGGAGCGCCGTATAAGTTACTGACGATACTTTTATCATTCTCTTTTGGTTTTTTAACTCATTGTATTAGAAGATATGATAAATACAGACATGGAGCAAACGTTAGCAGTCTGAAAAAGGTAAAATTTTTTTTTCTTCTCTCTCTCTCATTCTAGGCCAAGATTTACCAGTAAGTTTATCAAATCTAACATTAAAAATTTGAGAGAACTACCATGCAATAGGTGAAGCATACCGGGTTGATACCCCCCCCTCAGGCAGGGTCTTTATCCCATCTTCTAGATAACTAAGTTAAAAAAAGCTAAAAGAGTATGATAAAAGTAGTTTTATCGTTATACTTGTTATGTACATGGGTGTACAGTCATGAAAAACTGAACGAGAAACAACTTTTTAGCTAGAAAACAACTTTTTAGCTAAGTATAACCGAATCGGATAACAACATCTGCCTTGCTTGTATTTCAAAATAGTAAACAATTACTTTAGTTAAGTTATAAATGATGTTATATAGAATAGGACTTTTATATTTCTATGTAATAACTTTATTCCCTATGGTATAATATCAGTAGATATATACTGGTAAATTTAAACTGAAAGCTGTAGCTGAAGCTGAGAAACAATGTTCAAGCTGCTAATGACTTATCGTGCATCAGCACAAGGATAAAACTCCTGTAAACTTTGATATACCATCAAACACAACTGTAGATAAAATTGATAGAAAACTATTTTCAATCAAAAATACCTGGCAAGAAAAAACATATTTTACTATTGTTTTGACGCTGATAAAAGATAAGGAACGTAAAGCTCGTATCACAATGAAATAAAGTGAAAATAGCAAACTGAATCAATTTTTTTTACGCAATAAACATGCCCCCCCCCCCAATGCAATCTATTACAAGAAAATAATTTAGTTCACAACTACATATTTTCAAGCTGTATTTCGACTTAGAAAACACTATTATTGGATACAATGAAGGAATATATTGACTTTTTAAAAGTTTACCTGGAAAAGATGTATATTCTATGTTTGTATTTTATAATTATATGTAGCCATCAGCAGCCTTACACCATTCAATTATGACAACGTTAGACTGAATCTGATTCGTGTTCAATTTATTTTTGTACTGAATTATACACCAGAATGCAACGAACATCCAAAATAAGCTGATATTAATAATTACCATACCATACTTGTAATATATAGTATACTGTAGGCTAGGCTACTATATATGTATACGATATATATACCATAGTATATGCTAGGCTAACTCTTGTTAGTGCTAGGCTAACTCTTGTTAGTGTTATTCAATTTCTCTTACTACTGAACTACCATAAGTCAAACTGCATTGAATGTAAAGAATTAGCTGATTTAAATAATTACTATACCACATATGTATAGAGTATACTGCATAGTGTAGGTTAGGCTACCATATATGTAAGGATGATACTGATTACCCAGTGTAGGTTTGACTATATTCGAGATATGATTTCTCCAACAAATGATGGGTTTTTTGGAACCTAACCCCATTGTAAGTAGGAGAATACCTGCAAAAAGAAACAAAAAACACTGGTGAAAGACACAATTTGCACCAGTTATTTCGTAGCATAAATCCTCCTCTAGTGGAAACAACTGCCTTAGATCCATCGTACTCAGGTGGATCACCCTTATTCACTCAATATTTAATTGGTGAAACAAGAATACAATTACATTTTTAAGCATACCATTCAAAAGATTGAAGTTCCCTCAACATAATGTGATATATGAAAGTGCCATACGAACTAAAATAAGCATGTGAGGTCTTTGTAAAATATGTTTTCAAGGCAGTTTTTAAATCCAATCTGGGGTCGTCCGCCTCCAGTCTGTTTCATAACTGGCATTTATCCAACGTCCTTCCCAACCTCCCCAGCACTCATTTGAACAATGTTAGCGTATATATGTAACATTTATTGATCTTACTCAAGATTGCAGTTGTAATCAGCACAACAAAACAACATTTTGTTGCCTATATTAGTGAAAGTATGAAACTTCTCATTCCCAGGGTCCTGGTTTGAAATGAAATTCATTTTTTACCTTGTAATCGGTGGTTTTATCCTTACTGCCATCACAAAACTGAAATCCTCCAAGTGCTTATTTGATTGTAATTATCACATTTTGGTCTTTAATTCAATCCAAAGTTCACTTGACCTACGTTGAGAGTTTGTTGACAGTGAAGTCGTGGCCAGGGTGACCAGATTTTGAAAATTGAAATAAGGGACACTTAAATTGGAGTGGTAGTTGAACAATATATATATATATACAGTGGACCCCCCGTATTCGCGGACTCACACATTCGCGGATTTCTCTCGGGGAATGTTTCCCCGCCATTATTCGCGGAAAAATTCGCGCATTTGCGGTATTTTTTCTATGAGAAATATCCACAAATTCCTGGTTTTTGTGATCAATTTCATCATAAAATGCACTTTTTTTTGTGTGATAAAACTATTAAAAAAAACTAAGTATGAAAATTTTTAGTGGTTTTTCTTAAGTTTTACTAAAGAAATAGGCTGTTTTTAGCGCTTTTATAGGGGTTCCAAACATTCGCGGATTCCAACTATTAACGGGGGGGTCTGGTACGCATCCCCCGCGAATACGGGGGGAACAGTGTATATAATATATATATATATATATATATTATATATATATATATAATAATATATATATGAAAAATATTATATATATAGATATATATATATATATATTATATATATAATATATATATATATATATATATATATATATATATATAAACCATACCTTGTTTATTTGATTTGTGCTGCTGTTGATCCAAGCTGTCGCACATCCCTCAGTCCACCGTGCGTAATGCTAAAATTCTTCTAGCATATTTTGCAGTATGCTCCGCTTTTGTTGTTGTTTTGGGGGACGAGCCATTGCTTGAAATCACTGTAATTTTGCCACTCTGGTCTAAAAGTACATTTTCTCTTTACTTTTTTGTTACACTTTATGTCGGACATGCTGCCTTATGTTTAAAAAATCAAATACCAAGACAGATTTGTTCGTTCTCGGACCACTGCACTGTTGCCAATTTTGGGTAGCTGCCTTCACCCCGTATATTGCAAAATTTCATTTGTATATTGTAAATTTTTTTCAAATATTGAAAATACGGGACAAAAGGCGTCCCGGGGAGGGTTGAGACGGGACACAGGACAAATGTAATAAATATGGGACAATCCCATCTGGTGACCCTGGTCATGGCAGGAAAAAATTTCCAGCCTTGTCGTACATCTGGCTGCAGAAAACCATTGCTGAGCAGACGACGGATTAGTGAATTGTTTATGACAATTTTTTTTTTTTTCTAGCACTTTTCATTGATTTAAGTCTATATTACTATTTTGACTTTTTTATTTTTAATAATTGTATGTCAGAAATAAATGTAACCTTTAATGCTTGCATGCTAGGAATGGCAAAATTTCATTGTTGCCAATTTAGTAGAGCTTCCTACATATGCCAATGCATTCACAAACTGTTTCCATGAATTCTAGTTGTCTTAGCAATGGAATAATGATAAAATTGCTCTAATATGTATATATGTATACTACAAAGAGATACGCTAATTTCACTTATTTCCCCAGTTTTGTGTAAGTCTTATACCTATTGGCAACACTGATAAACAATTGGAGAGCGCGAACAACACCATAGGGGAAACAACTGAGTGGACTAGCTGATCCACTCTTGCCCGTTTGTTGATTCACCCTCTGAAAAAGTACTTTTGCTTACTTCAAAAGGAGAGTAGAGGTCTCGAAGTGATGCTCCCACCACCAATGACTCTTGACTGGTGTCCATCTATGGTGTCAGGATGTGTTAAAGTACTTTTTCGGAGGGTGGATCAACAAGCGGGCAAGACTGGATCAGCTAGTCCACTCGGTTGTTTCCCCTAGGTACTGTTCACAGCAAAACTATTGATATTTGAGTCAGGAATCTAGTTACTTTTTCAACAACAAATATTTTCAAATTAATTATCATGAATATGTAAAACATTTATACAATTCATAACATTATACTGATGTTTAACTATTTATTTAAACAATTATCTAGCACACGCTTCTTCTTCTTTCTACCAAAAAATCGTGATTTTCCTTGGATCCGAGGCAGATGGCGTCATTGTTTCCGATTGTTGTGAAGAATGTCTCAGCATCTATGGGTACAAGTGGTGTGCTGATTTAGCACATGGAATTGAAAGTTTATGGACACAAGTGACTCCGCAAACATCAAGATGGCGTCAATCTTCTACATTTTTGGAGTTTTAAGTAAAAATTTCGGAAGCGTCATGGAGGTATGTTTGCACTGCGCATGGCTAGACTTTCATTAACCTTTCTTTAATCTTACAATATGACATTAATTTCTAATTTTGGAGAAAATGCTTACTTCGAAAGGAGATTATAGGTCTCGAGGTGTTGCTCTCACCACCAATGACTCATGATTGGTACCCATCTCCAGTGTCAGGACGTGTTAAAGTACTTTTTCAGAGGGTGGATCAACAAGCGGCCAAGGCTGGATCAGCTAGTCCTCTCGGTTCTTTCCCCTACGCTAGGCTAACTCTTGTTAGTGTTATTCAATTTCTCTTTGTACTGAATTATCACAAGTCAAACTGCATTAAATGTAGAGAATTAGCCGATTTAAATCATTACTATGCTACATATGTATAGAGTATAGTGTGTAGTGTAGGCTAGGCTACCATATTTGCTAGGATGATACTGATTACCCCAGTGTAGGTAAGGCTATATTCGAGATACGACTTTTACAACAAACGATGTGTTTTTTGGAACCTAATCCCATTTAAGTAAGAGAATACCTGTAAAAATAAACGACAAAACTGGTGAAAGACACAATTTGCACCAGTTATTTCGTAGCAGAAATTCTCTACTCTCCTTTTGATAAATTGAAAAAAATATCCTAGGATATGGGGCTATAGCCTAGCCTAGGCTATAAAGTTATAGATTAAATTGCCGTACCTAAACTTTCTGTGAAATCATTAAGAAATCATACAGTATCATTGAACCTGACAGTCTTAGGATAAAGTATGCCAGGATACCGGATACAGGCATCCTATAGCCTACAGCAATGAGATCCTACAGAAACTTACAACTTAAACTTGACATTACCCTATGAGTAAATCGTTAAGATATCATAAAATATAACCCATTTCATTTAGACAGTCTTACGTTAAGACCCCATAGAAGGCTAATAAGGTCTATAGGGTAACCTAGGAGTACCATAATAATAAGTTAATTATATAATCTATAAACATCTATAACTCACATTATTACCGTAATTATCAGTTGTCTTTGAAATTTATCAATTATTACGATTGATTAAGAATTGTCTTGATTCTGAAGACGGCAATTATTATAAAAGATAAAAAGTTTGAATAAAGTTATTCTACTATCCCAGTCAATGGCGTCGCTTTGTTGACATTTTAGGCGTCTTCTATTTGACAGTATTTATGTTTGTTGTTCTGGTTTAAAAGTGGTTCCGATTGTTTTCATTCATTCTAATAAGTCAATTGGTGGATAACTGTAAGTAATCAGTGGGAATATAATTAAACATTCATGCAATTTACTATCAGACTGGATAACTTAATGGTATTCTTAAGGCAAATAATGGATTCCAGTAATGTCGGTTTGTTTACGTTTTGGGCGTCGTCTCCTAAGGACTTCTCGTTCGTGGTTCCCATTTGAATTTTGATGTTTTGATTCAAACCTAATTGATGATAAGGGGAAAGTTAGATATAATAATTTGTGAAGTAATGAAAAAATGTAGCTAATTTATTTAATTATTAATAGATAATTAGAATAATGATAAGTACTCTAGCCGATGGGTATTAGTAGTAGTAGGTGGAATTAGTTTTTTAAATGGCTCCCCTGCTTGTTTTTATTCCTCCTTTGTTAATGTTCGTTTAAGTTTTTCCTCTCTGCAATACCATAAATCTTTTATATATTCTTTTCTATTTTCAACCTTCCCATCAGCATATTTGCAAATAAAAGCACATTAGTCATCAATTGATACCGCAAATAATGGGTCCTTTTTTCCTCTAAATTTCTTGAATGCAATATTCTAAGATATATAAATTATCAACTCCTCTTCTTTGTACACTAAAGCCTGACTGCAGTTCATTTGTTTTCCATATATTTCTGAATTGGTTTTCTATTTTTTCTTTCAGGATCCCAATGAAAACCATATATGATACACTTGTTAATGCAATTGACCAAGGGTGTTGTTTCTTAGGTGTAAAGGTTGTTTTTTACTTAAACCAGCTGCTCTGTGTTTTCCTGCCTTTCTTTATAGGTTGTTTAAACATTCTGCCAATTCTCTTTAAATGTTGGTGCTTTGTAAGAATAGTTTTAACAGAACTGGTTTCATTCCATCTAGCCCCGGTGCTTTATTTGACCTCATTTTCACGAGCTGATTTTTTACATCTTCTTCAGTTATTTATTGACTTCTTTCATGGGCTTAATTTCTGTCTTTGTTAGGTCATACACTCTATCCATGTGTTCTCTTAATGGTATATGGTATATCATAGGCTGTCCTAATCTTTTCATCATTCCTTCCATGTCATGTTTATACTGTTCTTTCTTGCTCTCATTCCATATTTCTCCTATTTTATTTTCTTCTTTTTGGTACATTGTTTTCCAAAATTTACATAGCTCTTTCCCTAGGGTTTCTTCCTTAATCTCTTGCTTCTTATTTTCGTCAAATATCTTGATCCATTCTTTTTCTGAGGTGGTCTTTCCACTCTGCATGTCTATATATTCCCAGGATTTCCTGTGTCTGTTTTTGTCATTCATTATCTCATTTCTAACATTTTCTTCATATTCTTCATATGATTTCTTTATTATGATCTGTAGCTACGTATTTTTTGTTTTTGTCTATAATATGCTTATTCATAGTATCTCTTTTCTTCTGTGCTTGCGGCTTTTCTTTTTAATTTGTTATATATCCTTATTTGGCTTAAAATTTCCTTTTTTCTTTATTGCTTTGGTGACCCATTCAGGCCCTATTTCATCTTGCTTTCCCTTTAGTATTAACCTCCTCTTCATAGCGTTCTCGAGGGTGTTCGCTTTTGCTTCACCAATTGTTTCCCAAGATCTCCTTTTCTGTCTTGATGTCTTTATTTACTTTCCATATATTCGAGGTATGTCCTGATGGACTCTTCTGTTATTTTCACGTATCTGATTTCTTTTGCTTCATCCATAAATTGGTCATTCTTGCTCTTGTATAACAATTGAATTGGACTTTTGTAAGGTGGTAGTCTGATAGGTCATATTCCTCCTTCCCTTCTTCCATCTTCATACATTCGAAGTTTTTATACATATTTAGATTGACTGATACAGGATCATAGATCATAGGTTAGCTTACTATAAGTCATAAGTAGCCGGTGCCTTGTTCCACCAGGGTCTAATGTGGGGAAGGAACCATCAAGACTGCTGTCTTCTGTTATAATTTCAAGGTCTTATAAGACTGAAGGAAAGGTTCTAGATTAAATCCAAAAGGAAGGAAAGGAGAAAGTCATAAAATACGAAGATTAAAAAATTCCGAACAGCAGAGGATGATGGAGAGAGAGAGAGAGAGAGAGAGAGAGAGAGAGAGAGAGAGAGAGAGAGAGAGAGAGAGAGAGAGAGAGAGAGAGAGAGCAGGAATAAATTTGTTCCTCGCTTAAACATCCACAGATGCAATAGGTAAACTATTCCACATTTTAGTTGTAACCAAGATGGGGCTGATTTGCTTTCATGGCAGCATTATATTTCCTACAATCTCGTCGCCATCATAATTTTATGGTGTTAGACGTGATACGGTCTCTCTCTCTCTCTCTCTCTCTCTCGTCTCGCCCCTCTCTTCTCTCTCTCTCTCTTCTCTCTCTCTCTCTCTCTCTCTCTCTCTCTCTCCTGAGCTCGTTCTGCCTGACATTCCCATAGTCTAGCTCTTCTGCTATTCTCTCTCTTCAGGACTTCCTGTGCCTCCTTCATTCCTAATACTTCTTCCATACCCACAGCTTTCCTGACCAACGTTACTCCTCACCATCCCTTAATTCTTTGAACAAGAACTGGAAGCACTCTATGTATAACCCCCTACGGGAGGGAGGATGCATGGGGGCGAATGGAGATTTTGAAAAAAAATTTATGGGCTGCTTGGTGAGCAAGAGCCCGTGCTGACACAAAGTCAGCTTAACCTAAAACAATGGGGAAAATGAAGGTTACAGGTGACTACATTTCAATCACACCTGTAAGGAAATACTACGTATACTTGCGAATTCTTAAAATTGTTCGCAGGTACTTATGATGACTTATAAAACAAAATATTGTACTACTAATGAGGACTTTTAACTCAAAATATCTTACTTATGAGGACTTCAAAAACAAAATATTCTAAGTATACAAGTACTACAAATGTAGACATTAGGTTTGCCTGGGTTGACGTGGAATGTATTTAAGTTGTGCATTTGATCTTGTATTATTTGTTTATGATGACAAAGCTGAGTTTGGTGACTATTCTCTATCGTATAGAATTTAAATTTGGTGAGCTTTCCTAGGTTATCTAGCAAATTCTTGATGATAAATTCACTTTAATCTTCATGTCACTTAATTAGGCCAGCTTGTCCTTGATTTTAGGACATAGAGGATAAGAGCCCAGTAAAATCTGAATAGTAGGTATCACCAATCGCAGCTGACCCAGTTAAGTTAAATTTAGGAATTTAAGTTTTTTTCTTTTGCATCAGTTCATAACAAATAATTCCTAAAGGAAATAATAAAGATAACTTTCAAGTTGTGGAAAAATTCATTTTTATATATAGTAGTTTTCTGAACTCAATCCTTAGTCGGGGTGGCTAGATTTAAAATCCTTTTCCGGTTATTTCTGACACTCACTGAATTAAGGGCAAATTCCACAATATGTTTTGGTACGAGTTTTACAGATCGACGGCTTCTCTCATTCCCAACTCCTCCTTAGTTCCTATGCAGCGATTGGGAAATGTTTCATTATTAACAAACAGCATTTATTCCTTCAGAGGAAGCATATTTACATAGTACTTCTTAGATTTATATATAATTGTTGATAAGTAAATAACTGTCTTTATGCAAATATATGGGAAAGTTATGATGCAGGATCCATATATAAATAAAATGTATTCATCTGTAAGAACAGAATCTCCAGTCGACGAGTATCAATCATGATGAATGTAGTAGGCGTATAAACAACGACCATATCACAGAAGATTTAGTCACTGAAATGGCATTCAGTAGTTCGTCCACTTTTGTTTTTTGTTTCTTTTCTTTTGAAGTCTGTGAAATAAAAAAAAATTGTCTTTTTCTCAGCTTTGGAGTGGGGAAGGAGTACGGTAACCTGCAACCTCTAATCACCATACAAGACAGCTACAAAACTGAATTAAGGCACCGAATCAGACTCTGAACTACAAAAATAGACTTCATTCTCTAAAAGAAAAGCAAAATTTTAACTTTTGCAAGAACCGCTTGATTAAGATGATCAAACGAAAGCCCAAAATCGTTAATTGAAACCCTACACAGAAAACGGACTGTTTAGAACAAGATCCGGGGAACTGAAAAATGAAACAGATAGATGAGAAACCTTTCTCCAAACTCCGACATATTAATTCCACAAAAATGAAATAGTCATGCAGGAAATAAATTCGTCTCTTCAACAACATTATGAATGATAAAAAAAAAGGCCGACAGAGTGACAGATCGACAGACTTCCTGTCATAAGAAAATATAACTGTTATTAGCACACATGTCACTAATGAGATAAAATTATAATAAATCTCATAAACAGAACAGTGATACATCTCACCAATGAGTTCACAAAAATAAAATGATAATAATTCTCATGAATCCAACATGAGAGAAAAAGGTTCTCAGCCACATCGCAGGTCACCTCAAACAGTTCATGTGATTAAGTGTTATTTTGGTCAAAAGTTCGTACGAGTTCTGTAAGCGACTTTAGTGACATCATTCTACAAGTTATCTAAGTGACTTTTGTGACGTCTCTACTACTCCCGTCCAGTTAACTTGTGAAGTGTGCAATCAACCTTGGTGGCAATTCTAAGTGATGTTTTCATGCTTGTTTTAACTTGGAAATTGATTTTTCCTACAGTTTTAGTGCTTTCGATGATGAAGCAGTAGTCTTGTGATACTGTTATTTATGTTCAATTCTCTCTACCTAACAACCACCCCCACTCGTACCTTGTTCACCCACCACCCCGAGTGACCCACCTCCCCTCAGCCGCTCCCTTCCCTGAAACATATGGCTCCCTGAAGGTTGCGTGTCCCTTGGTTTCTACCAGAACACAAACATGGCTGCTTTGTTTACGTGTGTTCTCCTCGACCCAAAACCCCAAATTCCTAAAGTCCCCCATCATTGTTGGTCTCCTAAACCAAAGAAGATAGCTACCTTGATTTCTAATTGTTAATTGTTAGTAAATCCCACTATTGAATTTCGGTTGCAAGAAGGTGTGTACAAGCAAACCTTTCTTCCATGAAAGTCCCAGCAAACACAGATGTATTTGACCAATTCTGGATTATTGAGGAAATCCAACTATATTAATGGATAATGAATAACTGAATTGGACCCATTAACCAAAATAATACTGCATTTCCAATGTTGGATAACACTGGATATCCCATTTTGGTTTGATTATCTCTTTTCCAGTGTTGGATACCCCAACTGTGGTTTTTCGATTCATAAACAATACAGTTGGATCTTTTGAAGCGACTTTAAAAAATATATTGCATATCAGCAAAAAAAAAAAAAAAAAAAAAAAAAAATCCTCAACAATTATTGATAACCATTTAAATATATATATATATATATATATATATATATATATATATAATATATATATCTATATATAATATATTATATAAAAATATATATATATATATATATATATATATATATATTATATATCTTATATATCATATATATATATATATATTATATAAAAATTTGGAAAACAAGCAAATACACCAACAATATGTCAAAATAAAAAAACAATGTGCCAAATAGAAATTTTTTGGATGTCAATCTGGTTTGAAAAGTGCCATATACATATACAATATATGTGGATTTGTGTGTTACTTCTCAAACATAATTGGTATCCAAAATTTTGATTTGGCATTTTGTTTTTCACTTAGCATATTTTTAGCACATTTTCTTATGTTTTGCCAATTTGAAATTATGTTAAACCTACTCATTTGAACATTCCAAGACACTATGAAGAGGAATATACTTTTTGCTTTTATTTGTAAGACCTTTTGAAAATAGGAAAGAATTAAAAAAAAGAACTATGGCATTACAGAGAAAAAACTTTACCAAACACAAGATGAATGAAATAGTTATATAGATCTACAGATACCTTACATAAACAAAGGAGGAATAACAACAAGCAACGGAGGAGCTGTTTCAAAGATAAACACCGCCTACTACTACTACTACACTCACGTGGACTGGCTGAGGTCAAATTTAAAACCATGAAATTTTCACCCGTCTCTGAAGAGCAACTACTGCTGACCATTTCTCGCAGGCGCAAAATCATCACCAAGAAGAACAAACGTGCTCTTGTTAGACAATTGTGAGTAGCAAGTGTTTTCATATTAGGTTCATGTGTTTACGCTACTAGGCTAGGTACTAGGTATGTGGGTTAGGCTATCAAGAAGAACAAGTACCTGTGAATAAGCTAAATTCTTTAAGAGTAGGACAACCTCGGAATGGTAGCTACTAGTTGTGTTATTAGAGCGGGGTCCAGACTCCAGATGCCCCTAAAGCCAGGTCAGGGCACGGAACCCTAAACGAGATTGGATAGGGAAGTTCTGGATAGCTAGGTCATGAGTGGCATTCTAGGAAAACTAGTTCCTGGATCCTAAGCTTATTTCCTTGTTAGTTTTAGCCTACTCATTATTCAGTTTAACTTTGTTAGTACTTAAAATGTTTACAGGTATTCTACTTATTTAGGAAAAATCATATATCGAATATACCCTAGCCTACACTAGGGTAATTTGCACCATCTCTACATACTATAGGGTAGCCTAGCCTACACTACTTTATACATAGGTATACAGCATAATAATTATTAGTTTCAGCATATTTTCTAGGTTCAATGTAGGCTATTTGTGCTTATG
>NC_087222.1:1537605-1560105 GCF_015104395.2 Macrobrachium nipponense | reverse complement strand
TACGAAAAAGTTTGTTCGTTCGTGCGTCACGTTTTACCTCCTCTGTGAACTTTTCATATAATTTTTGGGGGACATTATCGGCCCAACCTGGGAGAGATCACGGAGAGATGGCGTTAAAGGCCGATAGTAGAATCTGAGAACATGGACATTAGAGGTGAGAAAAGCTTTTATTAATGAATTCTTTTTCAGTATCTCGAACTGTTTGAGATGACGTGCGATGTGGCTGAGAACCTTTTTTCTCTCATGTTGGATTCATGAAAATTATTACATTTCATTTTTGTGAACTCATTGGTGAGATGTATCACTGTTCTGTTTATGAGATTTATTATAATTTTATCTCATTAGTGACATGTGTGCCAATAAGAGTTATATTTCCTTATGACAGGAAGTCTGTCGATCTGTCACTCTGTCGGCCTCTGTTTTTATCATTCATAATGTTGTTGAAGAGACGAATTTATTTCCTGCATGACTATTTCATTTTTGTGGAATTAATATGTCGGAGTTTGGAGAAAGGTGTCTCATCTATCTGTTTCATTTTTCAGTTCCCCGGATCTTGTTCTAAACAGTCCGTTTTCTGTGTAGGGTTTCAATTAACGATTTTGGGCTTTCGTTTGATCATCTTAATCAATCGGTTCTTGCAAAAGTTAAAATTTTGCTATTCTTTTAAAAAATGAAGTCTATTTATGTAGTTCAGAGTTTAATTCAGTGCCTTGATTCAGGTTGCAGGTTACCGTACTCTTTCCCACTTCAAAGCTGAGAAAAAGACAATTTTTTTTTTTTTTTATTTCACAGACACCAAAAGAAGAAACAAAAAATAAAAGGGGACGAACTACTGAATACCATTTCAGTGACTAAATCTTCTGTGATATGATTGTTGTTTATAACCCTACTACATTCATCATGATTGATACTCGTCGACTGGAGATTCTGTTCTTACAGATGAATACATTTTATTTATATATGGATCCTGCATCATAACTTTCCCATATATTTGCATAAAGACAGTTATTTACTTATCAACAATTATATATAAATCTAAGAAGTACTACGTAAATATGCTTCCTCTGAAGGAATAAATGCTGTTTGTTAATAATGAAACATTTCCCAATCGCTGCATAGGAACTAAGGAGGAGTTGGGAATGAGAGAAGCCGTCGATCTGTAAAACTCGTACCAAAACATATTGTGGAATTTGCCCTTAATTCAGTGAGTGTCAGAAATAACCGGAAAAGGATTTTAAATCTAGCCACCCCGACTAAGGATTGAGTTCAGAAAACTACTATATATAAAAATTATTTTTTTCCATAACTTGAAATTATTATCTTAATTAATACCTTTAGGAATTATTTGTTATGAACTGATGCAAAAGAGACAAATCTTATATTTCTAAATTTAACCTAATTGGTTTAGCTGTGATTGGTGATACCTACTATTCAGATTTTACTGGGCTCTTATCCTCTATGCTATAAAATCAAGGACAAGCTGGCCTAATTAAGTGACATGAAGATTGAAGTGAAGTTATCATCAAGAATTTGCTAGATAATCTAGGAAAGCTCACCAGCTTTAAATTCTATACGATAGAGAATAGTCACCAAACTCGGCTTTGTCATCACAAACAAATAATACGAGATCAAATGCACAACTGAAATACATTCTACGTTAACCCAGGCAAACCTAATGTCTACATTTGTAGTACTTATATGCTTAAAATATTTTGTTTTTGAGGTCCTCATAAGTACAATATTTTGGATTAAAAGTCCTCATTAGTAGTACAATATTTTGTATTATAAGTCATCATAAGTACCTGTGAACAATTTTAAGAATTCGCAAGTATACGTAGTATTTCCTTACTGGTGTGATTGAAATGTAGTAACCTGTAACCTTCCTTTTTCCCATTGTTTTAGGTTAAGCTGACTTTGTGTCACCACGGGCTCTTGCTCACCGACCAGCCCATAAATGTTTTTCCAAAATCTCCATTCGCCCCCATGCAGCCTCCCTCCCGTGGGGGGCTATACATAGAGTGTTTCCAGTTTCTGTTCAAAGAATTAAGGGATGGTGAGGTGTAACGTTGGTCAGGAAAGCTGTGGGTATGGAAGAAGTATTAGGAATGAAGGAGGCACAGGAAGTCCTGGAGAGAGAGACTAGCACAAGAGCTAGACTATGGGAATGTCAGGCAGAAAGAGCACAGGAGAGAGAGAGAGAGAGAGAGAGAGAGAGAGAGAGAGAGAGAGAGAGAGAGAGAGAGAGAGAGAGACCGTATCACGTCTAACACCATAAAATTATGATGGCGACGAGATTGTAGGAAATATAATGCTGCCATGAAAGCAAATCAGCCCCATCTTGGTTACAACTAAAATGTGGAATAGTTTACCTATTGCATCTGTGGATGTTTAAGCGAGGAACAAATTTATTCCTGCTCTCTCTCTCTCTCTCTCTCTCTCTCTCGTCTCTCCTCATCCTCACTCAGGCTCAGCCCCAACTGCACCCGCGCGCGCATGGATCGGGCCCCTCCCCCTACGCATCCCCACCAATCCCGACTATCTCCGGTCTTCTCTCTCTCTATCATCCTCTGCTGTAGTTAGGAATTTTTTAATCTTCGTATTTTATGACTTTCACCTTTCCTTCCTTTTGAATTTAACCTAGAACCTTTCCTTCAATCTTATAAGACCTTGAAATTATAACAGAGGACAGCAGTCTTGATGGTTCCTTCCCCACATTAGACCCTGGTGGAACAAGGCACCGGCTACTTATGACTTAGTAAGCTAACCTATGATCAATGATCCTGGATCAATCAATCAAAATATGTATAAAAACTTTGAATGTATGAAGATGGAAGAAGGGAAGGATGAATATGACCTATCAGACTACCACCTTACAAAAGTCTAATTCAATTGTTATACAAGAGCAAGAATGACCAATTTATGGATGAAACAAAAGAAAAAGAAATCAGATACGTGAAAATAACAGAAGAGTCCATCAGGACATACCTCGAATATATGGAAAGTAAATAAAGACACCAAGACAGAAAAGGAGATCTTGGGAAACAATTGGTGAAGCAAAAGCGAACACCCTCGAGAACGCTATGAAGAGGAGGTTAATACTAAAGGGAAAGCAAGATGAAATAGGGCCTGAATGGGTCACCAAAGCAATAAAGAAAAAAGGAAATTTTAAGCCAAATAAGGATATATAACAAATTAAAAAGAAAAGCCGCAAGCACAGAAGAAAAGAGATACTATGAATAAGCATATTATAGACAAAAACAAAAAATAGGTAGCTACAGATCATAATAAAGAAATCATATGAAGAATATGAAGAAAATGTTAGAAATGAGATAATGAATGACAAAAACAGACACAGGAAATCCTGGGAATATATAGACATGCAGAGTGGAAAGACCACCTCAGAAAAAGAATGGATCAAGATATTTGACGAAAATAAGAAGCAAGAGATTAAGGAAGAAACCCCAGGGAAAGAGCTATATAAATTTTGGAAAACAATGTACCAAAAAGAAGAAAATAAAATAGGAGAAATATGGATTGAGAGCAAGAAAGAACAGTATAAACATGACATGGAAGGAATGATGAAAAGATTAGGACAGCCTATGATATACCATATACCATTAAGAGAACACATGGATAGAGTGTATGACCTAACAAAGACAGAAATTAAGCCCATGGAAGAAGTCAATAAATAACTGAAGAAGATGTAAAAAATCAGCTCGGGAAAATGAGGTCAAATAAAGCACCGGGGCTAGATGGAATGAAACCAGTTCTGTTAAAACTATTCTTACAAAGCACCAACATTCAAAGAGAATTGGCAGAATGTTTAAACAACCTGTAAAGAAAGGCAAGAAAACACAGAGCAGCTGGTTTAAGTAAAAAACAAACTTTACACCTAAGAAACAACACCCTAGGTCAATTGCATTAACAAGTGTATCATATATGGTTTTCATTGGGATCCTGAAAGAAAAAATAGAAAACCAATTCAGAAATATATGGAAAACAAATGAACTGCAGTCAGGCTTTAGTGTACAAAGAAGAGTTGATAATTTATATATCTTAGAATATTGCATTGAAGAAATTTATAGGAAAAAAGGACCCATTATTTGCGGTATCAATTGATGACTAATGTGCTTTTATTTACAAATCTGCTGATGGGAAGGTTGAAAATAGAAAAAATATACAAAAGATTTATGGTATTGCAGAGAGGAAAAACTTAAACGAACATTAACAAAGGAGGAATAAAAATAAGCAGGGGAGCCATTTAAAAAACGAATTCCACCTACTACTACTAATACCCATCGGCTAGAGTACTTATCATTATTCTAATTATCTATTAATAATTAAATAAATTAGCTACATTTTTTCATTACTTCACAAATTATTATATCTAACTTTCCCCTTATCATCAATTAGGTTTAAATCAAAACATCAAAATTCAAATGGGAACCAAGAACGAGAAGTCCTTAGGAGACGACGCCCAAAACGTAAACAAACCGACATTACTGGAATCCATTATTTGCCTTAAGAATACCATTAAGTTATCCAGTCTGATAGTAAATTGTATGAATGTTTAATTATATTCCCACTGATTACTTACAGTTATCCACCAATTGACTTATTAGAATGAATGAAAACAATCGGAACCACTTTTAAACCAGAACAACAAACATAAATACTGTCAAATAGAAGACGCCTAAAATGTCAACAAAGCGACGCCATTGACTGGGATAGTAGGATAACTTTATTCAAACTTTTTATCTTTTATAATAATTGCCGTCTTCAGAATCAAGACAATTCTTAATCAATCGTAATAATTGATAAATTTCAAAGACAACTGATAATTACGGTAATAATGTGAGTTATAGATGTTTATAGATTATATAATTAACTTATTATTATGGTACTCCTAGGTTACCCTATAGACCTTATTAGCCTTCTATGGGGTCTTAACGTAAGACTGTCTAAATGAAATGGGTTATATTTTATGATATCTTAACGATTTACTCATAGGGTAATGTCAAGTTTAAGTTGTAAGTTTCTGTAGGATCTCATTGCTGTAGGCTACAGGATGCCTGTATCCGGTACTATCCTGGCATACTTTATCCTAAGACTGTCTGGTTCACAGAAAGTTTAGGTACGGCAATTTAATCTATAACTTTATAGCCTAGGCTAGGCTATAGCCCCATATCCTAGGATATTTTTTCAATTTATCAAAAGATGAAAGGAGAGGAGAATTTCTGCTACGAAATAACTGGTGCAAATTGTGTCTTTCGCCAGTTTTGTCGTTTATTTTTACAGGTATTCTCTTACTTACATGGGATTAGGTTCCAAAAAACACATCGTTTGTTGTAAAAGTCGTATCTCGAATATAGCCTTACCTACACTGGGGTAATCAGTATCATCCTAGCAAATATGGTAGCCTAGCCTACACTACACACTATACTCTATACATATGTAGCATAGTAATGATTTAAATCGGCTAATTCTCTACATTTAATGCAGTTTGACTTGTGATAATTCAGTACAAAGAGAAATTGAATAACACTAACAAGAGTTAGCCTAGGGTAGGGGAAAGAACCGAGAGGACTAGCTGATCCAGCCTTGGCCGCTTGTTGATCCACCCTCTGAAAAAGTACTTTAACACGTCCTGACACTGGAGATGGGTACCAATCACGAGTCATTGGTGGTGAGAGCAACACCTCGAGACCTATAATCTCCTTTCGAAGTAAGCATTTTCTCCAAAATTAGAAATTAATGTCATATTGTAAGATTAAAGAAAGGTTAATGAAAGTCTAGCCATGCGCAGTGCAAACATACCTCCATGACGCTTCCAAAATTTTTACTTAAAACTCCAAAAATGTAGAAGATTGACGCCATCTTGATGTTTGCGGAGTCACTTGTGTCCATAAACTTTCAATTCCATGTGCTAAATCAGCACACCACTTGTACCCATAGATGCTGGGACACTCTTCACAACAATCGGAAACAATGACGCCATCCGCCTCGGATCCAAGGAAAGTCACGATTTTTCAGTAGAAAGAAGAAGAAGAAGCGTGTGCTAGATAATTGTTTAAATAAATAGTTAAACATCAGTATAATGTTATGAATTGTATAAATGTTTTACATATTCATGATAATTAATTTGAAAATATTTGTTGTTGATAAAGTAACTAGATTCTGACTCAAATATCAATAGTTTTGCTGTGAACAGTACCTAAGGGAAACAACCGAGTGGACTAGCTGATCCAGTCTTGCCCGCTTGTTGATCCACCCTCTGAAAAAGTACTTTAACACGTCCTGACACCGGAGATGGACACCAGTCATGAGTTATTGGTGGTGGGAGCATCACTTTGAGACATCTACTCTCCTTTTGAAGTAAGCAAAAGTACTTTTTCAGAGGGTGAATCAACAAGCGGGCAAGACTGGATCAGCTAGTCCACTCAGTTGTTTCCCCTATGGTGTTGTTCGCGCTCTCCAATTGTTTATCAGTGTTGCCAATAGGTATAAGACTTACACAAAACTGGGGAAATAAGTGAAATTAGCGTATCTCTTTGTAGTATACATATATACATATTAGAGCAATTTTATCATTATTGCATTGCTAAGACAACTAGAATTCATGGAAACAGTTTGTGAATGCATTGGCATATGTAGGAAGCTCTACTAAATTGGCAACAATGAAATTTCGCCATTCCTAGCATGCAAGCATTAAAGGTTACATTTATTTCTGACATACAATTATTAAAAATAAAAAAGTCAAAATAGTAATATAGACTTAAATCAATGAAAAGTGCTAGCAAAAAAAAAAAATTGCCATAAACAATTCACTAATCCGTCGTCTGCTCAGCGATGGTTTTCTGCAGCCAGATGTACGACAAGGCTGGAAATTTTTTCCTGCCCTGACCAGGGTCACCAGACGGGATTGTCCCATATTTATTACATTTGTCCCGTGTCCCGTCTCAACCCTCCCCGGGACGCCTTTTGTCCCGTATTTTCAATATTTGAAAAAAATTTACAATATACAAATGAAATTTTGCAAAATACGGGGTGAAGGCAGCTACCCAAAATTGGCAACAGTGCAGTGGTCCGAGAACGAACAAATCTGTCTTGGTATTTGATTTTTTAAACATAAGGCAGCATGTCCGACATAAAGTGTAACAAAAAAGTAAAGAGAAAATGTACTTTTAGACCAGAGTGGCAAAATTACAGTGATTTCAAGCAATGGCTCGTCCCCCAAAACAACAACAAAAGCGGAGCATACTGCAAAATATGCTAGAAGAATTTTAGCACTACGCACGGTGGACTGAGGGATGTGCGACAGCTTGGATCAACAGCAGCACAAATCAAACAAGGTATGTTTATATATATATATATATATATATATATATATATATATATATATATATATATATATATATATATATATATAATACATATACATATACATACATATACATATACATATACATATACATATCCATATACATATACAGATACATCTAATATACATATACATATACATATACATTATTACATATATATTTATAATATATTATAATATATATTAATATATATATATATATTACTATATATATATATATAGATATAATATACACATACAAAATACATACATCATACTACATACATACAGTGTTCCCCCCGTATTCGCGGGGGATGCGTACCAGACCCCCCCGTCAATAGTTGGAATCCGCGAATGTTTGGAACCCCTATAAAAGTGCTAAAAACAGCCTATTTCGTTAGTAAAACTTAAGAAAAACCACTAAAAATTTTCATACTTTGTTTTTTTAATAGTTTTATCACAAAAAGTGCATTTTGTGATGAAATTGATCACAAAAACCAGGAATTTGTGGATATTTCTCATAGAAAAATACCGCAAATGCGCGAATTTTTCCGCGAATAATGCGGGGAAACATTCCCGAGAGAAATCCGCGAATGTGTGAGTCCGCGAATACGGGGGGTCCACTGTATATATATATATTGTTCAACTACCACTCCAATTTAAGTGTCCCTTATTTCAATTTTCAAAATCTGGTCACCCTGGCCACGACTTCACTGTCAACAAACTCTCAACGTAGGTCAAGTGAACTTTGGATTGAATTAAGACCAAAATGTGTATAATTACAATCAAATAAGCACTGTGGAGTTTCAGTTGTGATGGCAGTAAAGATAAAACCACCGATTACAAGGTAAAAATGAATTTCATTTCAAACCAGGACCCTGGGAATAAGAAGTTTCATACTTTCACTAATATAGGCAACAAAATGTTGTTTTGTTGTGCTGATTACAACTGCAATCTTGAGTAAGATCAATAAATGTTACATATATACGCTAACATTGTTCAAATGAGTGCTGGGGAGGTTGGGAAGGACGTTGGATCAATGCCAGTTATGAAACAGACTGGAGGCGGACGACGCCAGATTGGATTTGAAAACTGCCTTGAAAACATATTTTACAAAGACCTCACATGCTTATTTTAGTTCGTATGGCACTTTCATATATCACATTATGTTGAGGGAACTTCAATCTTTTGAATGGTATGCTTAAAAATGTAATTGTATTCTTGTTTCACCAATTAAATATTGAGTGAATAAGGGTGATCCACCTGAGTACAATGGATCTAAGGCAGTTGTTTCCACTAGAGGAGGATTTATGCTACGAAATAACTGGTGCAAATTGTGTCTTTCACCAGTGTTTTTTGTTTCTTTTTGCAGGTATTCTTCTTCTTACTATGGGGTTAGGTTCCAAAAAACCCATCATTTGTTGGAGAAATCATATCTCGAATATAGTCAAACCTACACTGGGTAATCAGTATCATCCTTACATATATGGTAGGCTAACCTACACTATGCAGTATACTCTATACATATGTGGTATAGTAATTATTTAAATCAGCTAATTCTTTACATTCAATGCAGTTTGACTTATGGTAGTTCAGTAGTAAGAGAAATTGAATAACACTAACAAGAGTTAGCCTAGCATATACTATGGTATATATATCGTATGCATATATAGTAGCCTAGCCTACAGTATACTATATATTACAAGTATGGTATGGTAATTATTAATATCAGCTTATTTTGGATGTTCGTGCATTCTGGTGTATAATTCAGTACAAAAATAAATTGAACACGAATCAGATTCAGTCTGACGTTGTCATAATTGAATGGTGTAAGGCTGCTGATGGCTACATATAATTATAAAATACAAACATAGAATATACATCTTTTCCAGGTAACTTTTAAAAAGTCATATATTCCTTCATTGTATCCAATAATATGTGTTTCTAAGTCGAAATACAGCTTGAAAATATGTAGTTGTGAACTAAATTATTTTCTTTGTAATAGATTGCATTGGGGGCATGTTTATTGTGTAAAAAAATTGATTCAGTTTGCTATTTTCACTTTATTTCATTGTGATATGAGCTTTACGTTCCTTATCTTTTATCAGCGTCAAAACAATAGTAAAATATGTTTTTTCTTGCCAGGTATTTTTGATTGAAATAGTTTTCTACCAATTTTATCTACAGTTGTGTTTGATGGTATATCAAAGTTTACAGGAATTTTATCCTTGTTGCTGATGCACGATAAGTCATTAGCATCTTGAACATTGTTTTCTCAGCTTCAGCTACAGCTTGCAGTTTAAATTTACCAGTATATTATCTTCTGATATTTTATCCATAGGGAATAAAGTTATTACATAGAAATATAAAAGTCCTATTCTATATAACATCATTTATAACTTAACTAAAGTAATTGTTTACTATTTTGAAATACAAGCAAGGCAGATGTTGTTATCCGATTCGGTTATACTTAGCTAAAAAGTTGTTTCTAGCTAAAAAGTTGTTTCTCGTTCAGTTGTTCATGACTGTACACATGTACATAACAAGTATAACGATAAAACTACTTTTATCATACTCTTTTACTTTTTTTAACTTAGTTATCTAGAAGATGGGATAAAGACCCTGCCTGAGGGGGTATCAACCCGGTATGCTTCACCTATTGCATGGTAGTTCTACAAATTTTTAATGTTAGATTTGATAAACTTACTGGTAAATCTTGGCCTAGAATGAGAGAGAGAGAAGAAAAAAAAATGTACCTTTTTCAGACTGCTAACGTTTGCTCCATGTCTGTATTTATCATATCTTCTAATACAATGAGTTAAAAAAGCAAAAGAGAATGATAAAAGTATCGTCAGTAACTTATACGGCGCTCCCCCCATATTCCCTATTTTGTTAGTTAAAACTCAAGAAAAACTCACTAAAGATGTTTGTACCTGTTTTTTTAATAGTTTTATCACAAAAAGTGTATTTTATGGTGAAATTGCTAAAACAACTCAGGAATTTGTGGATATTTCTCAGAAAAATACAGCGAATAATGGGGGTATATGTTCCAGAGAGAAATTCGTGAATACGTGAGTCTGTGAATATGGCGAGTTGACTGCAATCGTTGCTTAAACGCTATAGCCATAAACAACTGAATGAAAACAGTTGTTTGTTCCAATACTTAATACAAACCCTCGGTCCTTTAACATATGGAATGTAATCAGCGCCAGCTGGAACCGGTCGTAAGCTTCGAACAAGGTAGTTCGGTAGTTAACTGCATGTCAGATAGTCGGGTGTCCCACCCGGCTGGGGGGTGAAGCTTCACTTTTCTTTCGGCCACCATCGGCGACAGACGTGTTGTACGCCGCTCTGCCCGAGTTCTTGTGGTGGATAAAGCTTGTGAGTACTTTGTGTTTGTTTATTGTATTGCTGCTCATGGATCGTGATTTGATGGATTCCCACAAGCCGGAGAGACCCCCTGCCCCCCCATCAGCCGCAGATTGTCCCCTGGTGTGGAGGGCCGTAAGTGTGGTTCATTCAGGTCTCTCGTAGAGGTAGACCCTCATGATTTATGCACTTGGTGTCAAGAGCGTGAATGCTCTCGCACCGAGCCATGTGATTTGTGTATTTTGTGGTTGGAGGAGCAATGGGAACGATACGAGGGGAGGAAGAAGGCGCGTAAACTGGCCAAGGAGTCATCAGAGGGCTCTCCAGTTACTCCTTTGGTTACTGACACGTCTTCCTCTTTCCTCCCTCTGTCTCAACTCCCGCGTATGGCTCCTTCCCCTTCGGGGGGAGTGTCGCGTTCCTTCTCTTCCCTCGATCAGTCGAGCGTAGGGGAGGGAGCGTGACACCTCAGCATTCAGCTTTACTCGTGGTCTTCCCCCCCATTAACCCGACTTTTCCTTCTTCAGGTAAGCTTGCTGCAGGTGACGATCTCAGCCAGGTCTGGTACTCACTTGGGCTCCAGGGGACACCGAGCATTCAGGGGCTGCCCCAACACCTGAGACGTTGACCACAATGACGGTGTCGACGCCGGGGTATGCTGCGCCTCCCCACCTTGAGTATACGCAGCACGTGGCCATGGTGACCCCGACAGCTGCAGTCCAGGCTCCGCTGATGGGGCTACCGAGGAGGGACATCACCACGATGCCTGGCTTCGCTGCCCTTCGCTGCTCTCTTTAGGTGTCCCAAGAGTTCCCCGTTCGACCTGCCACCAGTACCCGTAATGTTGCTGGCCCCAGCGCCGCCGCCAGTTCCTGTTGCTGCTGCCGCTCCTGTACCAGTTCCTGATGTCGTCCCAGCCCTTGGTGTTGCTGCCCCCACCGCAGGTTCCTCCGGACAGGTGCAGCCAGGCCCTGTTGCTTCGGCAACTGCCCTGGCTCCATCCTGGATGGAGGACCTGACGGTGGTCCTGAGAAAGCTGACGAAGAAGAAGAGGAAGGTGTCGTCGTCTTCTTCGTCGTCATCTGCAGCCGCTTCTTCCCCTTCGACTTCCAAGGCTTCATGGCCGAGGAAGAAGAAGGTAGCCTCCTCCCCACCTAAGAAGTCTCACTCAGAGACCTCTAAGGGTCTGTCCCACTCCGGTGGGACAGTTGGGTCTTCCGCTGGTCCTCCTGTTCCTTCGGGAACGGGTCCCTCCTCTCCTTCCGCATGGAAGAAGAAGGCAGGTACCGGAGGGGCACCGGCTAACATCAGTACCACCTCGCCTGGCGCCAGAGGTTCTGCCTTGGCGCCAGGAACCGTCTCGGCCTCTCGTTCGCAAGAGGTACCAAGTGTACGGTCGCCCACAGGTGACCGTGCAGCCAGGGTCCAGGCAGCTGAGCCTGCTCGCCGCCAGGACCCAGGCACGGAGTGGAAGACTGGTGGCAGTCGCCCAGGCAACTCCCACCAGGCCAGTGATCACTCTCGTGGCGATCTGGCGGCCGAGGAAGAGGTTGAAAGGACCAGCCTTGGCTGGCCCAGGCTCCCACCGCGACAGTGGACTCTGCCGGTCTCCTGACCACCGCTCCCACCGGGACCGGGTGGATAGGGGGACTAGCAGCAGCTCTCCTGACGCTCGGGACCGTCGCCACTGTTCTCGATCCAGTGGTTCACCCCAGGGGAGCCGCACGACTAGGCCTGCAGCTTGATCATCACCATGGTTTGGCGATAGCCTGCAGCCCCCCCAGCACACCGGTTCTGCTGGTAGGCAGGGGGGAGCGTCAGGTCTGCCTCTCCTATCCCTTCAACCGGGAGGAGCGAGGCGATTAGGAGCGACCGCAAGGAGTGCGTTTCTCGCGGTCCCTCCACAAGGGCCTACGAACCTGGCACGGTCTTGGGACCGACCAGATCGTACGCCCAGGTGGTTGGAGGGGACCAAGAGGGGTCTGTTGTGGTTCCTCCTGTGGAAGGAGGAGGGTCTCGGGAGGCGTTCTCCTTGGATGGGCTTGACGATCCATCTCCCCAGGACGCAGTCACTCCTGAGATCCAGAGGTCTTTCGCAGAGGTCATAGTGCTGATTCGTCAGCACAATGACCTCGGGTAAGGATCGGTGTTACCGCCCTAGGGGCCTAAGTATAGGCTGGAGTCGTTCTGGGGTCCTAAGAAGGAACCCAGGATGACGGTGGGTCTGCCCCAATCAGCCTTGACCGACAGTGTGCTGAGCCAAGTGGACTACAAGAGGGATCACTTCGGTCTGCCAGGTCGTACAAGCTACTTCCCCCTCCTCTACTACGACAGAGGCGCTTCTACGTGCCTTCAGAGGACCCACTGCCGCCCAAACAGGTTAACCTGGAGCTGACTAGGCTAACTCCGGGTGTGTCTCTTCAGCACCTGCTGGCCGAGAACCTCTGGTTCTCGCAGCAAGAGGCATTGGCTTTGGAATCGACTGCCATGGCAGCGTTCCAAGCAGTCTCCTGGCTGGACCTGTGGTCCCTCACATTGTCTAAGGTCGCGGCCTCTTTGGGAAACATCACTCCCAAAGGAGACCCGGCTTTCGAGAGACTGTGCCAGTCTGGAGGTAGGGCTATTTCCTACCTGGCCCACCAGACAGCCAACCTGTGGGCCAACCTGGTTCTGAGACATAGGGACGCAGTCCTCACTCGAGTGACCAGGTCGGCAGGGCGTGAGGCGGCTTTGTGTCTGAGGAACGGACCGGTGCTGAGTTCCTTCTCTCTCTTCCCCAGAGAGATGGGGGACACTGCTGTGGAACAGCGGTGCACTGATATCAGTGACCGCTTAGTCCACCAGGCAGTCTCGGAGGCGGCTGGGCAGCCTCAAGCCACTGCGGCTAAGCCTAAGAGCTTAGACGATGGCCTCATCGAAGCTGAGAGGAAAGACTCAGCCTTCAACCTCTTCGGTAAGGAGTGACCATAACCAGCCCTCCTCCCAGCCCTCCTTCTCCCGAGGAGGAGCTGGGAAGAAGTCGAAGAAGGGGAAACGCTAGGGACAGCGTTCCCCCTCACCTGCTGCCGGAAGTTGGGGGGGGGTTGTGCCTGGCGAGCCATTGGGCAACTTGGCAGCGCTACGGAGCCGAGACCTGGATAGTGGATGTCCTTCGGGAGGGATATCTACTACCCTTCGAGTCGTGGCCACCCCTCACCTCCAACCCAGTCCATCTACAGACGTACATCCCCGGTTCTGCCAGGGACGTAGCGCTTCGGCAAGAAGTGGAAGCCGTGCTGAGCAAAGGAGCTGTGGAGATCGTATAGGATCAGTCGCCAGGCTTCTACAGCCGACTTTTCCTGGTGGAGAAGTCATCGGGGGGCTGGCGCCTGGTGATAGATCTCTCTCCCTTGAACCGATTCGTTCGCCAGACTGGGTTTGTGATGGAAACGGCACATTCAGTGCTCGATTCCATCAGGGAGAACGACTTCATGCTTTCTGTGGACCTGAAGGATGCCTATTTCCAGATACCCCTCCACCAGTCCTCCAGGAAGTACCTCCGCTTCATCCTCGACAGGATGGTGTACCAATTCAGGGCACTTTATTTCAGTCTCTCAACCGCCCCACAGGTGTTCATGCGAGTGTTCACTCTGGTGTCTGCTTGGGCCCATTCGGTAGGGATATGTCTTCTGAGGTATCTCGACAATTGGCTGGTCCTGGCGAGCTCCCGCTCACAGTTGCTACAGGACAGGGATCGACTCCTTGAGTTTTGTCGCGATCTCGGGATCGTGGTGAACTTCGAGAAGTCAGATCTCGAGCCCAAGTAGAGGATGAAGTACCTGGGCATGCTGATCGATACGGTAGCAGGGCGGGTCTTCCCCGCAGATTCGCGGATCAGCAGGTTCAGGGAGGAGAGCTGGACAGTTCCTGTCTCTACAGAAGCAGCCAGCTCAGCAGTGGCAGGTCATGATTGGCCACCTGTCATCTCTCGAGAAGTTAGTCCCTCACGGGCATCTTCACCTGCGGTCTCTTCAGTGGAGACTAAAGGAGTGTTGGTCACAGGCAAGAGACCTGCCATACTTCCTTGTGTTTCTCACGGAGGAGGTGAGGCAGGACCTAGCTTGGTGGCTGGACGTTGGGAACCTTGTAAGAGGAGTGCCTCTTCGCACTTCCTCCCCTGGAGATGCTGCTGTTCTCAGACGCGTTGACCGAGGGATGGGTTGCACACCTGGAGGATTTGCTGGCAGCAGGTGTGTGGGATCATCACAACAAGCACCTTCACATCAACGTCCTGGAGCTCAAGGCAGCATTTCTCGTTCTCCAAGAGTTCCAGGAACGAGTGATGGGACACTCAGTGGTGTTGATGAGCGACAACACCACAGTAGTGGCATACGTCAACAAACAGGGGGCCTAGTGTCTCTCCTGTTGCACCAGTTGACGTTGCAGGTGAACGAGTGGGCCGTAGCTCACTCCGTAGAACTATCAGCCTGATACATTCCAGGCAAGAGGAATGTAGTGGCAGACAAGCTCAGCCGTCGGAATCAGGTGATAGGAACCGAATGGTCCCTGCACCCAGACGTGGCGGAAAGGCTCTTCAACCTGTGGGGGCGTCCAGTCGTGGATATGTTCGCCACCCGGCAAAACAGAAAACTCCACTTTTTCTACTCAGTTGTACCGGACCCATGGGCAGATGCAAAGGACGCTCTTCAACACCCGTGGGACAACCTCTTCGTGTACGCTTTTCCCCCTTTCTGTCTGATTCGCAAGGTGATCAGCAGGGTGCTGGTCACCGCGAATCTTCGGATGATTCTGGTGGCGCCCAAATGGCCTCAGGCTGTTTGGTATCCAGACCTGCTGGCTCTGCTCGACGAAGCACCGAGAGAGATTCCCCCTTGGCACAACCTCCTGTGCCAGCCACACGTGGAACGGTCATACCGGTCGGTTCGGTACCTGTCTCTTCATGGCTGGCTGTTATCCACCATCTCTTGCGAGCAAGAGGCTTTTCTCGCCGAGCAGCAACAGAGGTGGCTGGGTACCTCAGGCAGTCCTCTGCAGCTGTGTACCAGGGGAGTGTCGACGCCTCTTTGTTAGCACCGGGGTTACCAAGAAGGAGGTGTCCAAGAACACTTTCTTTTTGGCTTCGTGCGGTGATCAGAGAGGAGTGACGACACCGGTACCCTTCATCCGAAAGCCCACGAAGTCAGAGGTATTGGTCCAACCCTTGTGTTCCGCAAGAACTTCTCCGTGGCACAGGTGCTGAAGGCAGGGGTTTGGGCCAACCAGATCACTTTCACGTCCTTCTACCTTCGGGATATTGCCCACAGGTCCTTGGACACCTTTTCCTTCAGACCTGTGGTGGCTGCTCAACAAGTTGTGTAGCTTACCCAGCTCCCGAGCGGACAGAACAGCATCGCATTCTTGTGTGACTGCAAAAATGGGCGAGTGAATGAGTGTGACTGGCTTCTCTTCGTCCCCTTTTCTCTCCTCTACCTGTGGGCAGAGGGCTGCTGTCATCACTACGCTGGACAGGCAGCCGATGCAGGTAAGCTATACAACTGAGCTCCGTCCTATCCCTTTCAGTAGGGATAGGCGTGTTTTCCACCACTCCCCTAACAAGGGGGGGAGTGGATGCCAACAAGAGACAAACCCATGACCTTATATTTGGCTCTTGAAGTAGGAACTAGTTCTTGCTTGCTATTCATAAGAGGCACACTTGCCTCCCTCTTATGAATTTGGTCCAGAGGTCTGACCACTGATCGTGCGGTGCACACCCCGATCAGCTGGGCAGAGGCTAGGATCCCTCCCTCTGCTCTTATGACCAAGGAGGGAACCAAGGTCGGACGAACACCAGTCTCTTCTTAAGACTCAGATTCCACCTATCAATAAGTGAGTCTTCCATATGTTAAAGGACCGAGGGTTTGTATTACGTATCGGAACAAATCACAATTTGTCGTAAATTGTATTTTTCCTAACTATACAAACCTAAGGTCCTTTACACATAGTCCCACCTCATGCCACCCCTCATTCTGCTCCTGGGCAAAGTGAAGCTTCACCTCCCAGCCGGGCGGGACACCCGACTATCGGACAAGCAGTTAACTACCGAACTACCTTGTTCAAAGCTTACCACCGGTTCCAGCTGGCGCTGATTACATTTCATATGTTAAAGGACCGAGGGTTTGTATTACGTATCGTCAGCCCTCGCTCGAACCTGCGCCCCCCTTCCAAATCCACGACAAAACCTTCTTTTCCTGCTTCTAAGTCTTCCTACAAGCAATATAACTATCCTTCAATCTTTGCTAGGTGCCAGGTTGCACCTGTTTTGGGAGTAGTGGAATTGCAGAGGGGCAGAACGTTTTGGTGGTCCAAGTTCTTCACCTCAGTTACTCGATTACTTTCAAAACTCTTCCTCTCTCCAATGCACAGATCGCATTGTCGACTTACTCTCCAGGCTTGGAGAGGTTTGTAGATCTGGCCCAAGAGGTAGAAGCTCTCATTCAGAAGACGGCAATAGAGTTAGTAATCGACAAGTATTCCCCAAGGCATCAGGGGGCTGGAGACCCATGTTGGATGTGAGCGCTCTGAACTTCTTTGTCTCGAAAACAAAGTTAAATATGGAAACAACCCACTCGGTCCTAGCGTCGCTTGGCCTAGGAGACTGGATGGTCTCCTTGGACATGCAAGATGCTTATTTCCATTCTGATTCATCAGGAATCAAGGAAATTTCTTCGGTCTGTTTTCATGGGGCAAAATACTCCAATTTCGAGCACTGTGTTTCGGTATTTCAATGGCTTCTCAGGTGTTTATCCAAGTATTGGCACCTCTAGGGAAGTGGAGACATCTCCTGGGTATCAATATGGCACTTTACCTGGACAACTGGCTTCTCTGCTCCTCCTCGGAAAGCCAGTGCATGAAGGATTTAGAGAGAACTCTTTGTTTGACACACTCATTAGGGATTCTTGTCAACGAGAAGAGATTACAACTGATTCCAACTCAGAAAATTCTATATTTGGGAATGGCTTTCAATACTCAAGCTTTTCGGGCTTTTCTTTCCCTGAAAAGAGTTTAGTCGTGCCTTCAGGTAGTTCAGGAGTTCTTGAACTGTCGATCTTGTTTCACTCCAGTGGATGAGTCTTCTGGGCACCGTATCATCAATTCTTCCTGAAGGCATCGTGGTACAGGAAGTCCCAACCGGACTCGAAGGTGTTTGACATCACGAAGGAGATAAAAAAGGATTCAGCATGGTGGCTCTTGGAACCCCGACTCTCGGGAAGCATTTCTCTTCCTCTCCACCCAACCCTACAGTTCTTTTCTGGCACTTCTGACGTAGATTGGGGAGCAGTCTTAGGAGAGATAAAAGTGTCGGGAATATGATCGACAGGGCAGAGTTCCTTTCGCATCAGTGTAAAGGAGTTACTAGCGGCCCATCTAGGTCTGCAAGTGTTCGTTTTGCCAGATCACAGGGAAGCGGTGGTAGTACATGTAGACTACTCCACCGCGTTGTCTTACATTCGAAAGCAAGGGGGAACATGCTCTTTCTCCCTTTACGAGAAAGCAAGGGACCTTCTTTTATGGGTGGAAAGGAAACAAGTGTCTCTGATTCCTTGGTTGTCATAAGCAGGGGAGGATGAACGTTTTGGTTTCGGACAAATTGAATCAAGGTTAACAGGTTCTTCCATCAGAATGGACTCTTGATTCCAAGGTTTGCCTAGACCTTTGGAAGATGTGGGGAAAACCGGCAATAGATATGTTTGCCACTCCCAGCAACAATCGGCTCCCTCTATTTTGCTCTCTAGTTCCAGAGCCTCTAGCATGGTCTGTCGACGCATTGCTGCTGGACTGGTTGGGGCTGGACGCTTACGCCTTTCCGCCATTTGGGTTGATAAGGCTAGTTCTGAACAAAGTCCGTTTTCATCAGAATGTCTCTCACTCTCGTAGTACCATTCAGGCCAAGAAAGGAATGGTTTCCAGATCTTCTCACTCTACTTGTAGACTTTCCGAGACTCCTACCATCTAAGTCTAAGAAGTTACTACTCAGACAATCACATTTTGCAAGTTTCCGTCAAGGGTTGTCTGCTCAGGCCCCGACAGGCTACAGACTGTCAGGAGCCTTGTCAGAGCAAAAGGCTTTACGAGAAGAGCTTCAGAAGCTATTGCTAAGTGTAGAAGAGCTTCTAACAGACTGTACTAAGCCAAGTGGGGAGCATTTAGAGGATGGTTTAAGCAGAATAAAGTCTTCTGAGATCTCTATAAGCAAGATAGCAGACTTTCTTCTTTTCCTAAGAGCATCTAGACGCTTGGCTCCTTCAACAATTAAGGGTTACAAGGCGATGTTTGCATCTGTAATTAAACACAGAATATAGACTTGTCTAATAATAGTGACCTCTTGGAATTGATTAAGTCTTTCAAAATTTCTAAGAACTCAAAAAATTCAGTTTCTTGGAACCTTGACGTAGTGCTCAAGTGGCTTTCGAGTTCTTCTTTTTGAACTGATGCGGTCCTCTTCGACGAGGAATCTAATCAAGAAGACGTTATTCTTGATAGCTTTAGCTTCAGCAAGACGTATTGGCGAACTCCATGCCATGGAGAAAAGAGTTGGCTTCTCACAAGGGGTTGCAGTTTGCTCGTTGATGTTGAGTTTTCTAGCCAAGAATGAAAACCTTTTGAAACCTTGGCCCCGCTCCTTCACAATCAAGAATTTGACCGATATTCTCGGTCCGGAGGAAGAGGAAAGACTCTTATACTCAGTAAGAGTTCTTAGATATTATCTCCACAGAACTGAAAAAATAGGAGGACCATCTTCTTGCCTGTTGTGTTCGGTGAAGAATCCCTCTCGTCCTCTTTGGAAGAACGTGATCTCCTTCTTCTGGAGAGAACTTATTATCAAAGCACATTCTCAAGTCAATGAAGAAGATTATCCCGTGTTGAAAGTCAAGGTACATGAAGTCCAAGCAGTAGTCACCTCTCTGGCATTCCGACATAATTTGACACTGTCCGCTATTCTGCAGAATACCTTTTGGAGGTCAAATTCAGTGTTTGCGTCTTATTAGGTTAACGTAAAATAGTTATTACTTTTGTTGGTTTAAATCAGCCTTGTTCCCATTTAAGTTAACTTTTTGCTGAGTATGTTTACTCTTACGTTACCGTGAAGTTAAGTGGCATAGTCAGTGTTTTTGTGCCTCCTCCTCCTCCTTTGTGTATTAGTGAACTTTCATTTTAACGATTGTTTTATTCTTTTGCTTTGAGTGTTTATAAACACTGGGAAGATGATAAGTGGACATGGTGGACCGGTCAACGGCAGTTTGGGTCTTGACAAGCTCTCACCAGTACTGTTTCCCTTCGCAGCATTTATTTTGATTTGGATATTTCTTTAACGGATTCTGGCAAACGCAGATATATGTCTCTTGTGCGTGTGTGTCCATGGATCACAGCATTTTTTGCACAGCATTTTCCCCACTGCAGTGGGGAGTTTCGCAGAAGCTGTCATCTGCGACCGCTGATTCCGCCCCTTTTTCCCGTCGGAGGATTTTGACGGGAAAACCAGTGTCGTCGCTGTAACCCGGCACTGGGTTTTGGATTTACCTGCCGTGTTATCCATTTTCGTCCAGCTGCTGTATACAGGAGTGAGAGCAACTTGGCTCGTTAGGTGACAAGTAGGGAGGCTGCTGCCAGGTAAGACATATTATCGTTCCTCTTCTCTCAGGACAATGTGTTGCCCTTCAGTACCTGGCGTTCAGTATTTGCCCTTCTGTTAGCAGTTTCATGGATTGATCACGGCTCAGGATTCAAACCTTCTTCTGGTACTTCACTTGAGGTGAAATTGTGTATTTTTGCCAATTTTGATTATTTATAAATATATATATGTATATGTTTACATGTATATGTTGTCACATTTGATTGTGTGTTGGTATTTAGTGGACTGAGTTCCACATTGCTTAGCTTGGTGTTATAGGTAGGAATATTAAGGTTTTCCTTGTTTTCATCTGCTACTTCTTTCTATCTTATTATTATTAGGTTATTGGTGATTTTGGCTAGCCTTATTTTGGATCCAACTTGTTATTATTCAAGAATGTTATCTCTCTTGGAATTTTCTCATGTTTAGGGCTTAGTGTAGTAGCTTTAGGTTTCTTGTGAGTTCCCGAGAACCAGGTATTTGTTCTCTTGATTATTCTGTGCAATCAAGTGCATTTAATCTCACAAGGTAGATTTCAGTCATTTTTCTTGTTTATAATAAATAGTGTTAAGTTTTCTTGAGTTTCTGTTTCTGTCCTTCCTTGTCACTGAGGTACATGTACTGACTGCAATCCTTGAGAATATAAAGACCTAAAAAGAACCTGTACTGCAACCTGGGAGGTTGTAACAGTCTCGATACCTGAAAGAAATTGAGACAGTGTTTGAAGACTGTATTTATCTTGGTTCTATTTCCGTACCTGGCATGGTGTTGGGATAAACAACATAGGGAGTGGGTCCCTTTTTGTATTTTTGCTGCTTTGTATCAAGGTTGCTGTGTTAAGGGAAGCTTGGGGTGCTTTTACCTGGAGTACTTGCCAGTTAATAGTTTTTAATACGATGGGTATAGGATTTAACATGGTGTAGGTGACTTGTTGTTTGCTTGTATGCAGCACTGGTCAAGGGCAATATTGTGAACCGCCATGACTGCAAAGGCACTCTCTCAACAAACATCCAAGCTCTCTACTACGTAAGATGAGCACCGATCAGAGGCAGTAATATCCTGCAGAAGGTCTCTTACAAGGTAAGGTGCAACAAGCTCTAACAGTGTTGACCATTGCCTTTTTGCAAGAATCCTGTCATATTTTTTAATTAAGCATACATCCACAGGCCCCCATCCTTGTAATGGGTAATCAGCTGCATAATTACTCGGTAAGACACTGTAATAAGAATGGAATTTTTATAATGAAATCAAATTTTATTGCATACTTACCAAACAATTATTTAATTAAAGCCTCCCTCATCCCCACAGGTGGATGGTTGGGCAGAATGAATTGACTACATCGGGTTTGTTGTACCTGTCCCTCCTACATCGACGATATTTATTGTTCTGTTGATTTTTACAATGTTAATGTTGATATGTGTATGTATTAGTTGTTCCTACATGATATACAAACCATTGGTCCTTTACATTAGTAAGTACTTTTGGCAAAGCCAGTTTCCTTTCGGCCCTCCTGCGATGCAGATGTGGCTTTGTGAGCTGTTTGCCTGACTGTTGTTAAACTCGCTTTTCCTGATGGAACTTTCCTTACTTTTTGTATATGATGAAAATAGTCTGATATTAATTAATATACAAACCCTCGATTTGTGATAGCCTTGTGTAGACCGTCTTCCTCCAGCATGTGTCTCGGGCTAGAGGTCAAGGATGTAACATTCATCCCTATTACATCCTCATGCTCTCTGCTTAAAGGGCGCAACATCATATCCTTTATGATTACTTTTGGGTGTTTCTCTTTGCTGTATGAGCTGTGGGTGAGTTTGCTGGGATGAAACTTTGGAGGAAGGTTGCCGAGCGTCGTCGGAAGTTTTTTTCGCTTCTAACAGAGACCTCGGTACCTGCCCATTTGTCCTCGTTTCTCTCTCCTGGTAATTTTTCCTTATAGTGTTCTCTCCTTTAGGATGGATCTCTCCTTCACCCTCTTTGCTCCCTTGTTGGGCGAAGATGTGGGGGAGGGGTGTTGGGCAGTTTGGTGACCTCTTCACAAGGGCCTCCTCATTCGAGCAGAAGTCCTTCTATACTAATCATATTTGTTTTCTTCATGTTAACAGTGAACATCATAGGTGCA
>NC_087222.1:1500232-1537105 GCF_015104395.2 Macrobrachium nipponense | reverse complement strand
GATCTTGTATTATTTGTTTATGATGACAAAGCTGAGTTTGGTGACTATTCTCTATCGTATAGAATTTAAATTTGGTGAGCTTTCCTAGGTTATCTAGCAAATTCTTGATGATAAATTCACTTTAATCTTCATGTCACTTAATTAGGCCAGCTTGTCCTTGATTTTAGGACATAGAGGATAAGAGCCCAGTAAAATCTGAATAGTAGGTATCACCAATCGCAGCTAACCCAGTTAAGTTAAATTTAAGAATTTAAGAGTTTTTTTCTTTTGCATCAGTTCATAACAAATAATTCCTAAAGGAAATAATAAAGATAACTTTCAAGTTGTGGAAAAATTCATTTTTATATATAGTAGTTTTCTGAACTCAATCCTTAGTCGGGGTGGCTAGATTTAAAATCCTTTTCCGGTTATTTCTGACACTCACTGAATTAAGGGCAAATTCCACAATATGTTTTGGTACGAGTTTTACAGATCGACGGCTTCTCTCATTCCCGACTCCTCCTTAGTTCCTATGCAGCGATTGGGAAATATTTCATTATTAACAAACAACATTTATTCCTTCAGAGGAAGCATATTTACATAGTACTTCTTAGATTTATATATAATTGTTGAAAAGTAAATAACTGTCTCTATACAAATATGTGGAAAAGTTATGATGCAGGATCCATATATAAATAAAATGTATTCATCTGTAAGAACAGAATCTCCAGTCGACGAGTATCAATCATGATGAATGTAGTAGGCGTATAAACAACGACCATATCACAGAAGATTTAGTCACTGAAATGGTATTCAGTAGTTCGTCCCCTTTTATTTTTTGTTCCTTCTTTTGGTGTCTGTGAAAAAAAAAAAAAATTGTCTTTTTCTCAGCTTTGGAGTGGGGAAGGAGTACGGTAACCTGCAACCTCTAATCACCATACAAGACAACTGCAAAACTGAATTAAGGCACTGAATTAAACTCTGAACTACATAAATAGACTTCATTCTTTAAAAGAATAGCAAAGTTTTAACTTTTGCAAGAACCGCTTGATTAAGATGATCAAACGAAAGCCCAAAATCGTTAATTGAAACCCTACACAGAAAACGGACTGTTTAGAACAAGATCCGGGGAACTGAAAAATGAAACAGATAGATGAGACACCTTTCTCCAAACTCCGACATATTAATTCCACAAAAATGAAATAGTCATGCAGGAAATAAATTCGTCTCTTCAACAACATTATGAATGATAAAAACAGAGGCCGACAGAGTGACAGATCGACAGACTTCCTGTCATAAGGAAATATAACTGTTATTAGCACACATGTCACTAATGAGATAAAATTATAATAAATCTCATAAACAGAACAGTGATACATCTCACCAATGAGTTCACAAAAATGAAATGTAATAATTTTCATGAATCCAACATGAGAGAAAAAAGGTTCTCAGCCACATCGCACGTCATCTCAAACAGTTCGAGATACTGAAAAAGAATTCATTAATAAAAGCTTTTCTCACCTCTAATGTCCATGTTCTCAGATTCTACTATCGGCCTTTAACGCCATCTCTCCGTGATCTCTCCCAGGTTGGGCCGATAATGTCCCCCAAAAATTATATGAAAAGTTCACAGAGGAGGTAAAACGTGACGCACGAACGAACAAACTTTTTCGTACGGCCACTCCCTTTAGATGACATCACTGACATATAACTGGTTCATTATACAGGCAAAATTAACGACATCACTCATTACTTATTTCGTGACTTCGAAGATTCCCAAAATACAGGTTTTCTACATGCTATATTTTCCTTGGTAGGAAAGTAATCTATTTCAAATAACACTTATCTCTCACTGGTTCCTCCCAAAGAAACAGACGCATATATTAGTGGCTCCGTCGTATTTACAAATGAGCCACAGAGTTGTACTTTTGGTTCACATAGCAAACTTCAGTTGGTATTCTCTCTCTCCATCTCAGTTATGTCTCCGTTGAACTGTGAAGATATTCTCTTAACTTGATATAGATTTCTTACTTCTTTCGTGGGTAGAGAGTGTAAGTAGTGGAAACACAAAGTATCCAAAATATACTATATTTTCCAGATTACATCTTGGTATGAATGCAGAGAGGTTTCTGAATAGATGTTTGAACTAAGAGGAGTATAGGAAGTTTACAAATCATAGGCAAGCAGACCTAATCAGAGATACAGGCATATGAACGAACATACTTATTGAGGTTAAGACACGTAGCCTTCTCTTTCTCGTTAGAGCCAAAGTGGTTCCCAGGGAAGAGATTGTTGATGTTCTACATACATTCTGCTGGTGTAAGGTTCTCACACTCTTAGCTTTCGGGCAGTCTTTCCTGTGTGACCTCCTTGGCCCCTGGCCTGATTCATGTTACATGCATTACTTCTAAAGAATGTTCACACACATTCTTCTTTATCATGTAAGTCCTTACACATATATTAGGGCTGTTGCCTAGTATGATAAGGCGCCCTATGAGGTAATGTTAGACTTGCGATAATCTTACGCTAAGTCGGTTGGTTATGCACTTCCATACTCACTTACGAAGTCGGTATTATCTTCTTTGGTTATGACGCGATGTGGTTAAAAAAAAACTCATGATATCTTCTATGTGAGGTTTCCCCTAAAAAAGAAAAAACACGAAGATAAAAAAATATTATATTCTCTGAGTTACATATGAAAAATCAGAATAGGATTGTAGTCTGCCAATATGATGGGCTTGATCGCTCCAATGATGATGGATAATTCTATTCTGTTCCCCACTTACCCATCTCGGTTACAAGGTCATAAAAAGAAGCAGACAAGTCGAACATTGATACATACAATGACAAACATACCAGACCACGTAGGGCCCCGTTGAAAAAATTATAGGTCGCGTAGTTTGTTCTCAAGCAAGGAGCTTTGGACTAATGTTTTTTTCAAAAACAAATGAAATGACCACAGAACGACACGTCAACCTTAGCCTCTTTATGGGTATACGTCTCTTAGCGGGTCTCTGGTCTGATCACATTCCTTGCAAAGCAATCTGGTTGACCTTTTTAGTCTTTTATACATATGGAATAACATTCCATATTTTTATTATGTAATCACTTACATAAAAGCTCAGTCAGCTACCAAAACCAACCACTGAATATTACTCAAGCTTGACTTGCATTTGACTTATAGTGTGATACAGACACTATGTGAATATATATAGATAAATCAAAAATACTTAAAAGTAAAAAAAATTCATGGTGTACACAATACAGATTCAAGTAATAAGATATAAAACATAATACGCATATGATGGTACTCGTAAATAATAGTGATCACGTGATATATACTGATACAGTTTTTCACTTCATCTCTTTAAGATACATATGCTACAGAAAATACTAATGTACTCTGATAATTGCATAAAATAAAGATTAACATGATAAAAATCATATTTTAATTGATAAACAAATTTCTATATGAATTGATAAAAATTATTAATGTTTATGCTGATTAATTAGTTGATTTTTATGCTAACTGTTATATATCTGCAGTTATTGGTAAGATAAAAGGTAACAGATTGATTATAGGCTACCTGATTTATTTATACATATGTATATGGATTCATATAATTATGATTAATCTAGGTGCACCTTAAATAGATTCCTAGTGCGTACACGCAAAGATATATTTCGATTCTGTCATTTATGATAATTTATGTAATAGATTCCTAGTGCGTACACGCAAAGATATATTTCGACTCTGTTATTTATGATCATTTATATATAGGATACATGATACTTTTATATATAGGATACATGACCGAGGTTATACTACTACACATTTAACTAGCGTTCTAACAACTTTTCGTCCATTACACAGTTCCAGACAACCACCTATAGCCAAATGAAATGGCCAATTCCAAATGGTTAAAACAAGGGGAAAATTGCCTGGCAAGGTCCAACGTTCTATTTCGGCCTCATACTTGTTCTCTGCATCCTAAGCCACACGAATACATTCGCGATGAATAAAATCATCCCCAGCATGAGTCCTTCGCCAGCAACGTAGAGTTGAATATCCTTCTGGTCGTAATTGTCGGAAGTATGTCCCTTTTGTAGTCGATTTCTGACAGCCGCCGGAGCATTCCGCATTAAAACGAGATTAACGATGAGATACGGGTGTCGGTCGAAGAAGTCCATGAAATAAGCTTGTTCACTTATGATGGTGCTTATTCCTTTCACATTGTAGGCGGTTGTTACTTGACTGCCGTCGTCCGCAGCGACGAACGATTTTTTTGAAGTTGCGATGTGAACTCTCGTACTGCAGGATACTGTAACCAGGTTCCATTAATCAGCCTGCAAGTGAAATTATACTTGTCACAAGGCAACGTAAATTCAGAACATCAAATACGGGAGGGAGAGAGCCATTAAGACCAAACTTAACCCACATGCATTCGCTGATATTTTATGGAATTCAAAAGAGTCAGCTGTACAAACTTTTTTATCCATGGAATTAATAATGAGTGAACCTATCCAGGTATGATGACTGTAAAATATCCATAATTATAAAAAATAAACAGATATCAATACGAATCCCAAAGAAAATTCGATATTACTGGTAGTAAGTTACTAGACAAAGAAGTGTGAAACGGAGCTATTTGTAAGATTGCCAGGCAACATAAGAGTCAAAGAGAATATTAATCATGATTCTGTATTTCTCTATGCTAACTGAAATTAAGTTGTGATAAAATCCGATCCTATGTGCCCCTAACAAAAGTTTCATATTCAAATTTCTCGCGCGCATCCTCTGAGGTTAATTTTCAGGCTTTAATAGGCGGAGATGCAACGAAAGAGCCCACTATGTAACTAATTTCTATATAAACTTTGGGTTTTTCAAGAAAATGTGACATTTTCCCATGATGTGATTTTACTTGAATGTAATAGACTAATGTTGCAAGTAAATATTTTCATATCATGACTTGATACTTCTAAATGTCCGTTTACCAATGTCATAAGCTGAATTATTGACTCTAATTGTCTATGAGGTTCAGAAAAATTAATTCGTTTTGATGTTATAGAAATTCTATTTGCTTATTTTGTTCATTAATTTTAAAACGATTGCAAGTCCACACGGATAAGAATAGGTTATGGCTATGTATGTCATCATTACCCATGAACCACATGTGAAGTTCATGAGCTAAGCATTCCTCTCTCCAGTCAACCTGCTTCACAAGCTGTTTATTGAGGTTAAAAAGAACAATGATGAGTCGGCAAATGCGACAGGCACCTTCTAGACTGATGACGTCGTCACCAGCTTTAGAGTTACGTTACTTGCTGTAAAAGATACGACTTTAGTATTTTCAAATGATATTTTTTTGTTTTAATTCTCCACCCACATGAGAAGAATGTTTGAAAAAAAAACAGTACCAAAATTGAACAGTATATTAGTTTTATGTTGGAAATCTGCATGATTGTAAATAAATGTAATTATGTTAAATTAGATATTCCTTATTCAAACTAATGAAAAAAGGTTTCCATACAAATTCTATATATATTATTTGCCCTGTATAAGATTATTCGCATAGATATACATTTTCACTTCTAGACTTCCTGACCTTAAAATCTCTTTTATTTTATTCTATTTTATTTTTCTATTTATTTATTTATTTATTTATTTTCCATTGACTACAAATATAAATCACCGGGACAGACAATATGTCAGTAGGTTTTGATATGTGTTTGAACTTTTAGCTTATTTGTCATTACTAAAGCGTTAAGTCAGAGTTCAAATCTTTACGCATATATATTTGGATATTTAAGTAACCTATGGTTACGTTTTGCTTATTGATTTTATCGTGATTCCTTTTTTGTTATAATTTGTAACCCTTCCGACTTCTTACGGAGTGTATTATATCGACTCCACATGTATCCATATTTATTTTATTTTTTATATTTATTTATTTATATATATTTTTTTTATATATTTGATAAATTAATGGTTGGCTTGAATATATGGAAAAGTGTTCTAGCGGCGTACCGTATAAGGCTACTTGCGGTATCATTTCTATAGATACAAGATATGAATGATAAAGGTATTTTAAAACCGTGACAACCACTATAATCCAGTTCGGATCCAATATCATGAGTTGTAACTAGTAAGACGTGACACTTTTTCATTTATCCGTTCTACCAAACCTATTGACTCTGGTTGATATAATATAGTATTAGTTTTCTTAATGGAAGGGAATTCACACAACGAGTTAAGGAGATTATTATTGATTTACGCCACCCGAGTCAGATTATCATGTGTTGAATTCCATGTTTACTGATTTAGCACTCATAAATATTCCTAGCGCACTCTATTGCGGTGTTTGTTTTTAGTGCTATTAATTCTATATAATCGTGTCAAGGAACTATTAACACTAAGAAGTGTTTATTTCCTCTGTCAGACTCGTAATTCTGTTAATAATTCTACGTATATTCTTTCAAGGATTGATTTGGCACGTGATAGGCTCTTAAACTGACAGGTATCTTAGTGTGTCCTGTTTTTTCATGACACGTGTTACAATTAGTTATGTGCTTTTTATATCTGTAAGTTTCGTAGGCCAGTAAAACAGTGATTTGGCTTTCTGTGCCATAATAGAGAACCCTGGATGACCAGTTTAGGGCGATTGGTATGAAAGAGATTATTACTACTACCTGGTCGTTAGTCACCTGCTGTGTTCTTCGAGTTTTCCTCGTCACGGACCTACATATAATATTACTTTTGATTACATAATTCTGATACACATACTTTAAATATACTTTTACTTTAGGGTTTCCGTTCGAAGTGTTTATTGTTTTGCTTATTACTGTTGACCCTGTTTCCGTTCGAAGTGTTTACTGTTTTGCTTAGCTGCTGACCCTGTTTCCGTTCGAAGTGTTTATTGTTTTGCTTATTGCCGTTGACTCTTGCTTTGTTCAGTTTGTAACAGTTCGGCCCTCCAACCCAGATATTCAATGCTCGCGATCTCTTGGGTTAATGAATTTTCTTGTCTAGATACGGTTTTAACAATGGGCACGGATGTTTCTATATCTTTTAGTCCAATTAATGGTTCTTTGCAGTATGGTGCGGGTTTGCTGGATAATGTATCAGCTATGATATTTGCTTTCCCAGATAGATATCGTATCTTGGCTCCAAAGACCTGAATGATCATATGCCAACGAGTTCCTTTGGGACTGTGTTTAAAGCCTTTGAAAAAACTCGGTATGGGACTTTATGGTCAGTAAGGATTTTATCAGGATAGCCGTAGATTATGAACTTAAAATGTACTAGTGAGTTAACGATACCTAACCCTTCCTTGCCTATTACTGCGTATTTACTTTCAGAGGGCTTTAGTTTACGTGAATAAAAAGCTATAGGAAAGAACTGTTTATCATATTGCTGAAGTAGTACCCCTCTTACCCCTTGGTCTGAGGCGTCTGTTGCAGTAAAAAAAATTCCTTATTTAAATCAGGGATTTTTAAAGTTAGGTGAGCTGCATTATTCCGCTTTTAAGATATCGAACGCCTGTTGATGCTTTTTAGACCATAATAAATCTACGCCCTTCTTTGTAAGATCTGTTAAAGGAGCTGTCGTGATTGAAGAGTTACATATTTACATACGATTGTAATACCCACTACAGCGCAAAAGTGCTGTATCCCCTTTTATGTTAATAGGTACCGGAAGTTATGAATAGCCGACACCTTACCATGGACTACTTTAAGACCTTGACTAGACACATAAAACCTAGATAAACATGTTCGGTTTTTAAAAACTCACATTTAGATATCTTACTCTGAGATTATTTGTCTTTGTCTCTGTAGCACTAGCTCTAGTTTATGTGAATGTACTTCTAAGGTATTAGGAAAGATTACAAGACCAACCAATAGGCATGTTGGGTATCCCCTGAAAGTCTCCAAACACTATATTGTAATTGGGGCGCAACATAAGCCGGAGGCATACATAAAAATTGATAATGTCCCCTGAGTGTGCTGAAAACGGTGTATGAGGTACAATCACTTAGGTAATGGTATCTGGTGAAAGCCTTAAAGTAAGTCCAAGCTGGTGAAAAATTTATTCTAACCTAACAGAGATAAGATGTCGTCGGTACATGGCACTGGAAACTATCGGGAGTCGTTTCCTTGTTTAAGCGACAGAAATCTACGCAGATACGCCAAGTCCGATCTTTTTTGGCATGACGTTTGAGGGAAAAATTATATGGGCTATTTGATTTCCTAATGACTCCTATTACTAACATTTTTTCAACTTCGTCATTTATCTCTATTTTGAAATTTCATTGGGAGTCTATACGAAGGTACGTATATACTTTATGTTTGTCCTTAGACCATATTTTGTTTTCAATGACATCCGCTTTTCCCCAGAGATCACTCGCTAGTGGAGAAACATCCTGGTATTCAGATAAAAGATAAAGGAAATTTCTGCTGAATCACCTCTGCTTGAATGACTTTACGGATATTACTTTAGATAGAGTATAAGAGAGATTCATCTACGACTGGTTGGTCGTGATTAAAAATTAGCAACAATAAAAAAATGCGATATTTATATGTATAGGTTTTGTGGATTACTAGATTAACTTGTTGCTGCGAGTCAACCGTGTCTAGGGCTTTGTTCGCGGAAATCGTTATATTTCAGAGTGTCGGGAAGGATTAAAATTTCATTTCCCAGTAAAGTCTTTTTACACGCACTAAGACATTCGAGGGTGCATCGTCTCGAGATTTTGCGTGCAAACTGCGACTGCGGTTGTGGGGGAATTCTGTTGGGTCTTGAACAATATCACGATTTATGAGACAAATGATTTGTTCCTCTATATAAGTTATTATTTGATTAACTGTCTCTTTTTTGTTCAAAACGGATTTTAATATGTTTGAAGGTTTATAGAATTTTCCTTTGATAAACACGCCTTATTTTGCAGGAGGTAAGGTAATGTTTTGTATACACATAGTTGGATATCTTACAATTACACTTGATACAGATCAATGTTTTTTATAACTATAGAGGTATCTGTAAGCGCTCGCTTATCCGGACTTCTCAATAGGGAAGTTCGAACAACAGACGGTGAGTCCGTAAATAGAGGATATTACGTGTACTAAAGGAATAAAACAAGATATTCTAATTTTTTACGGCGCGTACAGTCGGGCTTAATCCACCAGTATTTATAATAACTTAATGTATTAAAATTACGAAAACCTGCTCTGATTACTTGATACGGTCGTGTGATTCATAGGAAATTCCTTTTTAATTCAAAAAGGCATTGGCGTAAAATAAAGTATGGCATAAATGATCCAACATCGCTTTTCCTCTCCGCTGAAGTCGCTTATGTGGAATGTGCTTTGCTTGCTACACTCGGCAGATCTGACTGACCCTGACCGTCTGACTAGATGACACAGTAACCAAGTTTGCATAAGCATGATTTGTTTAATTCTGAATTCATGAACTGAGCAATTACTATTAAAACAAGTTATCTCTACTGCATTCAATATTAACTGTTTGTACTTGCTGTTGTTTACTTCATTCTTTGCTAAAATTTGAAATAGTGAGGGATCCTGGTCAGCGCATTTAGTCTAATGAAAGTTTTTTAGACATGTTATTCCTTGCAATCCAGCCGTATTTTTAAAGTTAAGTTGAGTCATTGAGGTTCGATTTTTTACGCATAACTAAAGGTTGAAACTGCGATCGGGACTTTGCAAACGAGCTTTTATTGTTTTACCCAAAATACTGTTACCTCTAATTTATCCAGATTTGTACGGGTGTTCCACTTGTTTTTTATGTGTTTTCTTATCACTACGGTGCCTAACGACCCTATCCATGCATGTGTATGAATACAGACGTCCACTGTTCACTGTTTAATATGATTTGTTATGTAAAGAATTAATAATCACCCAAAATGATAAAATTAACACAGTATACGATTATGATATTTCAGTAGAACTTCTGGAAACAGAAACTCAAAAATAAAAACTCGCAGTAGCGAAATCTCAATGATGTAGATAATTTCTGTAAAAAGGTAAGATTAAGAATGTCTCGTAACTTCAGCCACAGGAATAACGAAATTCGACCTGCAAAGGAAACACTCAAAGTTACTCCAAATGAATAAAAAGGTTGTACTTAGCTTGATTTTGTGGGAAGTCACGGTGTTCCGATAACGACACACGGCCTTGGCCCTCCTTCTGTTTAGCGGATGATCTGGTTTGGCTTGAGTTTCCCCCGTGCACGTTGTTTGGATGATTCGAGCCCTTGATGCTGCAGACGCGTCCGGTTTATTTCTTGAAGTGCTAGAAACGCTCAATAAAACGATGTTTTCTTGGATGATTCTAATGATAGACAAAACTTGCGTTGCCGTAGGAAGAAGACACGTCGGGTTTGTTTCTTGAAGTTATGTCCTTCTGAAATCGCTCACTAAACGATGATACTAAGTTGCTTGAAGAATCTGTTGCTTTCGTCATATTTGACTTCTGATATGATATGTTATTCATTATTCTTCGGAAGACGTTGAAGAGTTCTCGTTGTTTTCTGAAGTCGCTCACTAAACAATGATTCTAAGTTGCTTGAAGAATCTCTTGTTTTCGTCGTCGTTGACTTCTGATGATACATTATTCATTATTCTGGTTTTTCTTCAGAAGACGTTGTAGAGTTCTTTTAGTAATATGCCACCAATATTAGGGCTGTTGCCTTGTATAATAAGGCGCCCTATGAGGTAATGTTAGACTTGCGATAATCTTACACTAAGTCGGTTAGTTTTGCACTTCCATACTCATTGGAGTGTCTTGGGGTTTGTAGATCACTTACGAAGTCGGTATTATCTTCTTTGGTTATGACGACGATGTGTTAAACTCATGATGATATCCTTCTGATGTGAGGTTTCTAGTAGAAAACACGAAGTATAAAGATACTTATATTCTCTGAGATTACATGATGAAAATCAGATAGGATTGTACAGTCTGCCAATGACGATGGCTTGATCGCTTCTGCCAATGATGATGGCTAATTCTATTCTGTTCCCACTACCATCTCGGTTACAAGTCATAAAAGGAAGCAGACAGTAGCTCGAACATATGAACATACATACAATGAGACACACTACAGATCACGTAGGCCGTTTGAATTATAGGTCGCGGTAGTTGTCTCAAGCAGGGAGCTTGGACTAATGTTTCAAAACAAATGAATGACCACAGGTGACGACACGTCACCTTAGCCTACTTTATGGTATACGTCATCTTAGCGTCTCTGGTCTGATCCCATTCCTGCAAGCAATCTGGTTGACCTCTTTCGTTTTAGTCTTTTATATATTTATGGAATAACATTCCATATTTTTATTATGTAATCACTTACACATACACGAACGCATCGTTCGAAGGAACTTTCATGCAAATACAGCTTTTGGTCAAGGTGACCTCTGAGACAGTAGAGTCTTCTTAACAATGAATATTCTCTTTTGTCTCCATAGGAGCTAACACTGATAGCTATCATTTCAGAGAATGTCGTTGCTCACCACATCCGTCTACCAACCATTTCCCATAGGTCAAAAAAAAATAAAATTTATATATATATATATATATATATATATATATATAGATATATATATATAATATATATATATATATATATATATATATATATATCATATATATAAATATATATATAGATATATATATATATATATATATATATATATGAACTCAATATAAACAATTCCCTCCAATTGTTTAATACAGTTGGTTTTACTACTTTTCAGTGTTGTGAATAAACATTAAGAATGTACAATTTTGGATTATTTTTTTTATTTCTCAATATGAGTTTAGGTGTAGTTTCATTTAAGCATTTTATGAAAAGTAATCAAATTCCCGAGAACCGAGTAAACCAATTACTAACCATTTAATCTAAGAATGGAATAAACCAATTACTAACCATTTAATCTAAGACCCGAGTAAACCAATTACTAACCATTTATTCTAAGAATGAAATAAACCAATTACTAACCATTTAATCTAAGAACCGAGTAAACCAGTTACTAACCATTTATTCTAAGAATGAAATAAACCAATTACTAACCATTTAATCTAAGAACCGAGTAAACCAATTAGTAACCATTTGATTTAAGAATCGAGTGCACTCGGACCGTATCGCCCATCCCTAGTTACTTAAGCTCCTAAAATTCACACTTTTTGAAGTGGTTGAGAGACTTATGGGCCTCAGAAACTTGACCAGGAGGCTTTTTCTTGAGCTGGTTAGTATTAATACTTTTATAAGTGAGTCGACACTTTTTTAGGTGACTGAGGTACTTTGAGGCCTGTAACACTTAACAGGCTTTTTTCTACTGATAGAACCTGTGAGGATTAGCACTTATATACTTTAATCGGTAACTACTGTTACTTAAGGATCCCAATGATTAACCCTGAAAACTTTATCAAGTGGTGGGATGGACGAAGGAAATACCCTTTACCATACAAGACTTCGCCCTTATCTCCTATGATCACAAGGGTGAAGCCCCTCATAATCACAATGTATATCCATTTCAAAGAAAGTTTGACTCATATGGAAATATTACTTAGAATACTTTATAATCTATAAGTAATCCTTTAGGTATTTCTACATAAAATGAATATGTCATAAAGGATAATACTTATATATGTAATACTTTACACATAAACGCTTTAGACCACTTTTAAAGTTGTCTCCATCAATTTGCCGGAGACACAAAGGTATAAAAGAAGATTTGTGAGTAAACACTGGATCACAGATCAGCGAATAAAGCCCGTGACCATCGTAGAAGCCGAATTACCACTGAATTACGACCAAAATCTGCATGTGTGCTCACACAGTCGCTGAGTTTCACGACATCCGCCAAGTGATTGCGACAACTAGGTGTTGCACATAGTTATCACAGTTGTACCATGACAACTGTCAAAAGTCTCCATGTCGTGCCAACGTACCCGAAAGCTCTTTTGGCGTATGTATAGTGCTTTCAACATACGTGATATGACTACGGCAGACGTTAGTAGCAATTTCGACGAATGTGATATGATTACAGCAGAAGTATGTAGCATATTCGATGTACGGTGTCCGTTTTGACGTATGTGATGTAATTGGCAACCCCTCAACCTGCGCAGAGGGATGAGCAGTAGCCATATTGTGACACATGCGTTCTCCGCTATTAAAACAAAAAAGTTCAAAGGCAGAATTTAGTAGACAAAGCTGCCTATGTTTTGACTAGCATATATTTGGGATTCAAGATTTTTAGTATTTTTATATACTCTTAGGGCCGAAACTCTCATAAACATGAATATAATACAACCTTAAATGAAATATATATAAAATTATAAATATTGCATGACACTGAATACAAATCACAAACAAATTTGTTTCCCCTCTCTCTCTTATTATATATTTATCATAAAAATACCCAGAGGTTGCTGATGGTTTTAGTTCTTGTCTTTTATGACAGCATGACAGTTATAACTGTAATTTTGCACATAAAAGTGCAAAGAAATTATAAGAAAAGATATATATAATCCAAAAAAGTTACTGCATCTTCGATCTAAAAAAATTTACGTACATATTTTACAACAAATATACACAGAATTTGTTACTGATTTTAGTTCTTATCTGTTTTGATATTGTGTGAGCTCTAGTTATAATTTTACAAAATAACAAAATTATTTATTAGAAAAAACACGCGCAACTTGGTAAAAATTACGATAGTCTTGTAAATGAGGCTCTGCAAGGGATTTTAAATAGTCATTTTTAACTTTCCATGGTAGATACGGAAAATTTTGTTGAATTTTTTTCTTACATCATGTGCTTTGCATATCTTCCTCTTATTATTATATGGTATACGAAAGGTATTTCATGTTAAATATGTATTATTTTTGTAGAAAAGAAATGATAGGTATACAAAATGGGTTTCATATGGATACACTTTTAAACAAGCAGACCAAATAAAGACAGTATGATAATTGCTAAAATTATCTACCTATTTTCTGGTATCCCAAAGGCACTCTCCCCCGTACTACTTATTTGACCTGTTCAGTCAGATTTCGTGCAGGGTATGGTTTCATCATAGGACGAGACCCGTTCAACAATTTCATGGAAAAACTCTGTAATCCTGGTAAAGTTCCGGTACAGTCCTGGAGTTTCAATTGCCAATTCTTTCATCAAGTTGTCGTATTAAACTTTCTTCTTTCTTGTTTGTAAGTAGGATCACATCCAACATCTCCTGCTTCGTTTCTTTTGCTTCTTGCACTTTCGTTCCTGCCATATTTTCGTTATTCTTAACAACAAGATGGCATAGTAAGGATCCACCATGGCCGGTGTAAGTTGAGGATCATAATTTAAAGTGTCTAATATCACGTCCAGGTATTACTGAGTCTTGGCAACTTCCTGTTCGTCCATCTTGTGCCTCTGTCAGCAGTGCCTAGAATGGGAATGGGGGCAAACTCTAATCAACCTGCTTTTATATGCATTGCAACACGTACAACAACACAGTTTACGGAAGTTGCCTATGTCTGATTCCGTATTACATATGTTGTCATTGACTTACGCCTGACAAAATTGCATTTACATCAGTCACTGTCCCCAAAAAAACTGTAAGAAGAGGGTGTGGCCTAGATCATCAGCTATATACGTGTACGTCTACGTAAGTCACAAATCTCTTCACGATGTACGTAATTGTACATTCCAAGCATCGTACTTCTGTCGTAATCAGCTGAATTTCCTTTTTTTCCCCCAAGGTTGCAACAGTTGTAAAGCCAAGCCAATACGACAGTCGCGGGCTCTTGTCGCTGATGTGTGATCCAGCCTTAATTTACAAGTATCTTTCATTGTTACTTTTCAGAAGTAGGAAAAAGTAATATAGAAATATTGTACTTATTAATATTTGCAACTTTATACTTAAGTACTATAGACTGACCAATTTTCAAAGTGAAATATGGATGTTTACAGTGAAAGTGGGATATTTAGGTCAAACAAAATGTTGAGATGTCTAAGGGGAAATCATAATGTTTAAGTTAAAATAGGTATGTATACATGAAATGGGGACGTTTAAAGTGAAACTGTAATATTTTAGTTGAAATAGGTATGTATAACGTGAAATAGGTATATTTAAAGTGAAATAGGAAGGTCGCCAAAAGACCTTTACCTTTAAGAAGTTTTATGTGTAATTCATTGTGAGTCAAATCCTATAAGAAGATTTATCCAATAATGGGCTGAAAAGAGCTGTCGCTCTACAGCAGCCTGTAAAAGTACTATATAAACCATCAGATGGCCTTCTTATCCACAAAAGTATCTACTCCTAAAAAGTAACACTTATATGGAAAAACTTAAGGAAGCACCTATGAAATGTGAGTATTCAAGTGACTTAACGGTTAAGAACTACTGAGTAATAGGATGATACTTATATATTTCCGAAATGATTTGATCAAGCACTTAAAAATGGCACTTTGATTTGAAAGCCTTCCTGGCAAGTTGCCAGAGACTGATATGGTGAAAGCTGCCTTCTGCTCTTAAATACTTAAAAATACTACTTTTCAATCCAGAGTGCTACTTTTCAAGACTCTTCAGTGCTACTTTTTGACACTTAATTGCTACCTTTCATCATGTAAAATGCTACTTTCAACACAAAGTGCTACTTTGCAACACATGAAATGCTACTTTTCCACACTTAAAATGCTAAGAATAATTATCACATCACCGTGATTCATATAAATCATTCGAGCTACAAATGCCAGTTAATATCTAATTCGCTCTACCTCGGAATTGATATATTTTTATATATGTACCGAAGGGGAATTTTTAGTTAATAATAATTTCGTCCCCTCATGGGATCGAACCACTGTCCAGTGGACGGGAACGAAATCAGGACAGACAATTGGCAACGTCACTGTCCATCCTGATTTCGTTCCCATCCACTGGACAGTGGTTCGATCCCATGAGGGGACGAAATTATTATCAACTAAAAATTCCCTTTCTGTACATATATGAAAAAATATCAATTCTGAGGTAGAGCAAATCAGATAATTAAAGGACATTTGTAGCTCGAATGATTAAAATGCTAATCTTCAAGGCTCTTGAGTGCTACTTTTCAACAGTTATAACTGCTTATTTTTACACTTAGTGCTACTTTTAAACACTTAAGTGATATTTTTCATACATATTATTACTACTTTTAAAGAAGAGTTACTTTTCAACACATAACTGCTTATTTTTCACACTTATAAGTGGTACTTTTGAACATTCAAAGTGTGACTTCTCAACACTTAAAAGTGCTACTTTTCAACTCTAATAAGCACTGTATTTCAACTCTTACAACTGCTTTTTTACACTAATAAGTGGTAATTTTCAACACTTAAATGACATAGACATATGAATTAGGTAAAGTTGAACCCACCCAATAAAATTTTCCTGTTTTTAGCATAATTACACTAAATATCACCTTCAACTTTACCCAAAAAACTCTGTTCCCCTTTTTGTTATGTATTTTAAAAATATTCAAAATTTCAAATTATTCAAAGCTTCAAAAATATTTCAAACATTCAAAATTTCATGCATCTGTGTTGGTGGTCCATGTTTCCCCACATGTTTACGTCCGGTGGTCCCCGGAACCATTTTTTTTTTAAACAATACCATGACAGCCACTTCGAAAGGACACACTTCATTTCACTTGATAACATGTCAATACGGCTAAATATCATGATGAAACTCAACTAGAAACAACAATGCCATATTCACGGACGTGAGACACTATATGAGAAGCGTGAAAAATTACAACAGACATTAAAAAAATCAATTTTCTTGCCTGATAAACACAAACATTGTGATGGCATAAATCTGTTGCTTTCGTGTTGTTCACTGAGATGGTTGCTGTGCGTTGGTGGAGAGTTTCGATGCGAAACTTGAAATGGTTTTTGTACTAGAGCATTCGGTCGGTGTTCCCCCTCGGTTAGTATTTAACCACCTCACCCTATAGGCCTAGACCAGTGTCCTGCCTTTTTATGAAAGGTGTTACACTAGTGAAAGTAGGCTTCACAGTCTATTTCATAAATAACTGAACTAGCCCCCAGGTCAGATGGAGTACCTGTTAGTGTTAAGATATGTTTTCCCATGGCGAGCAGGCGCCAAGTAAGCGTGCCGGTTGGAGACAGCAACTGGCGTCAGTATGTAACTGAGGACCTAATAAACCACACGCCTCTACCACCGTGTATCTCTGGTCCCACCTTGACATCTAATATGGCGCAGTGATTCTTAAGGACCAACGTGACCCTCACCATGCCCTTCCAGCGTCGCTCAGCGCAGTCCACCCCAAGGGCCGCACGCCCTGTCGTTCCCCGTGGGCTCCTTCCTGCCCTGCAAGAAGCCAGGCAGGCCATGGCGGCACAGCAACAAATGATCAACTCCCTCCGTGACCGGATTACGACACACGCTACCCCTGCACCTCGTGTCCCTTCGTCTGCAGCCCCGGAGAAGTGTGAAATCGAACTGAAGCCCACCGCGTTCAGATCCTGGTGAAGTTTGATGGAATGTTGGATCGAATTGTGCAGACTACCGCCGCACGAGGTCGTCCACCACATCAGGCTATACTGCACGCCCCCTCTGCAACGAGCGCTGGACGCCAGATTCACCTCTCAGGAATGGAGTAACCTCACCGCTACGGAAGCCATGGATTTCATTCGCGATATTGTGTTACGCTCTACAAACCTTGCTGTGTTATGGTCGGAGTTTTTCAATGCGATACAAGGCCCAGGCGAAAGCGTTAGTGATTACTTTTTAAAGTGTTCCCAAAAGGCCACCGATTGCAATTTCCAGTGCCCTCAGTGTCAGTGTAGCCTAGCTGAATATATGTTATTACCTAAGTTAACGGTGGGCCTAAGTGATGAGGCTATGCGTCGTCATGTGTACCAATGTAGCAATGACATTAATAGTGTTAGTGCCCTTAGGGCTAGGTGCTGTGCCTACGAGGCGGCCCGTGTTGACGCCACTGCGCGCCAATGCAATTGGCGGGAAACTGCTCTCGCGGCTAGCAGCGAGATACCCGAGGCAGATCATCCGAATGTAACCGTCGCTGGTACAGGTAGGGGCCACCACCCCTCCCTGTGGGAACTGCGGTGCCGCCCCGCCCCCCGGCAGAGCCTCATGCCCCGCCAAGTCCGCTGTATGCAACGGATGCCGCAAGCAGGGCCACTATCAAAAATGCTGCAGGAAATCCCATGCAAAAACGGCAGAATCCCCGACAGATGTGTCTAGTGCTGTGTCTGGTGCTGTGCTTGTTGTGGGCGCCAACCTCACCCGCCACCCAGTAGTGGAGGTAACAGTCGTCCACACCTCCACAGGAGTACAAGCGCCTGTCGTCGCCGTGGCGGACACCGGGGCACAGGTATGTGTGGCGGGCCCCTCCCTACTGTCGCGCCTCCAAGTCCGCCCAGCAGCCCTTACACCCCGTGCCGGCTTGCGGGATGTAGCAGACCTCCCCCTGAAGTGCCTTGGATCCGCCGTGTGCCACGTCACCCTGCAAGGCCGCATCACGGAGCAGGACGTGTACTTCGTGCAGTCGCAAAGCACCTCTCCTGTCACTGGACGCCTGCAGGGACTTGAAGCTGGTACCCTAAGGAGTTCCCCCACCCCTCCCCCGCGGTGGCACACGTGAGCTTGTTCGATGCATGGCCCGACGCGGGCCGCCCAGGTACCACCCAACCCGGCGAGGTGCCCCTGCCGCCCCAGGAGGAGCATGCGGCCAGACTGGAAGCCTGGCTCCTGCAACATTTTGCCACAACGACGTTTAACACAGCCAGAAAGCCACTGCCAGTGATGCAGGGGGAACCGCACCACATCCACCTGCTCCCAGGAGGCCACGCCCTACGCATGCCACACACAGCATCGGTGCCAAAACACTGGGAAGAGGAAGTGAAGGCCCAGCTCGAGAGGACATCGCCCGTGGTGTCATAGAACCAGTACCTGCTGGGCAGCCGACCGAGTGGTGTGCCCGTATGGTGGTCGTCGCCAAGCAAGTCAGGACAGCCACGCCGTACAGTGGGACTACCAGCGCCTTAATGCATCCTGCCTGCGGGAGACACACCATACCCCAGCCCCATTCGACATGGTGTCCGGGGTACCCAAGCACACATTCAAGACCGTGGCGGACGCATACTGGGGATACCACCAGGTGGAGCTAGATGAGGAAAGTCGTGACCTGACCACATTCATCGCCCCCTGGGGGAGATTTCGTTACCGACGTACCCCCATGGGACACTGCTCCGCTGGCGATGCGTATACTCGATGATTCGACGACGCCCATCCAGGACATCCAGAGGAGGAAATACAAGTGCGTGGACGACACCCCTGCTCTACGACGAACAGCATCGAAAAGGGGGCTTTCTGGCATGTCTATGAACCTTCCTCGAAACCTGCGCAGCTAAGGGCGTCACCCTGAAGCTGGAGAAATTCCAGTTCGCAAGAAGAGAAGTGGACTTTGTGGGCTTCAACTTGGGCTAGGGAGGCGGCCTACAACGCCCAACAGAGGAACGTTGTTTGGCGGCCAATCAAGAACTTTCCCGATGCCGTGTCAAGCCCTCTATCACCCAACATAAGGGTCGTTGGTACGGATTTGTCAACCAGCTGGCACCCTTCCTTGCAACAGCCCCCATCATGAACACATTCAGGGAGCTCCTCAAGAAGCCAATGGGGAAGAAGTTAATGTACTGGGACGAGGCACTCCGCACCAAATTCCATCACGCTCAGGACACAATCTGCCAATCAGCAAAGGGACGGGTTGGCCTACTACAACAAAAGGAGCCGCCCACAGCAGCAATCACTGACTGGAGCAAAGAGGGCATAGGGTTTGTTATCCTCCAGCAGTATTGCGCGTGCAGCTTCAGCCGACACAAATACCCTTCTGCTGCACGAGGCGGGTGGCGCCTGGCGCTGTGCGGCAGCCGCCATCTCACCGCCGCTGAAGCTGGCTACGCCGCCGTGGAGGGGGAAGCCCTCGCGGTAGCCTGGGGTCTCCAGAAGGCGAGGCTGTTCCTGCTGGGGTGCCCCAACCTCACCTTCGTGACAGACCACCGCCCATTAACCAAGTTGCTGGGGCCCGCCCTTACGGAAATCTCCAACCCCCGTCTCTTCAGGCTGAAAAGGAGACAACCCTGCAGTACCGCTTCAGGGTCAAGTATCTGCCGGGGAAAAGTGTAACAGTGCAGCAGACTTCCTATCACGATACCCCGCCTTGAAAGCCGATCCCAGCACCCCACGACGTGGACCTCGACGAGGACCTCACCGACGCCATGGCGGCCGCTGTCTCTGCAGCAGTAGAGCACGGTAGCTGTGTCGTGGACTAGGCGAGTGTCAGACATGCTGCCATCAGCGACCCCGTGTATCAGCTGCTCATGGCCAGGGTCCTGGCCGGGGACTTGGCCGACAGGAATTCCCAGGAAGTTGCATACCTTCGTCCCTTCTACGGTGTCAGGGAGAGGCTGGCCGTCGTCCAAGACTTAGTGACATACATTTGCATTTGGAAACAGGGCAATGTCCGCCTAGTTATACCGCCGGAGCCCCTTCCCCTTCGTCAGCAGTGGCTGCCAACCTACACGCGGGGCACCAAGGCCTGGACTCCATGCAATGACGAGCGCGCCAGACGGTATACTGGCCTGGACTCGAGGAGGACCTGCAGTATCGCCGCTCCTTGTGCGAAGAATGCGACGTTCACGCACCATCCCAGGCCGCGGAGGAATTCATCATCACGCCGCCCCCCGAGTACCCCTTCTAGATGATGGTAGCAGATATGTTCCAGCACGACGGACACATGTACATGGCCTACGCAGATAGGCTCACAGGTTGGCAGGAGCTGGCCCACTTCCCCCACGGTACCTCCTCCTCTCACATCAAGACCCAGCTACGTCGCTACTTCGCCAGGTGGGGGGCCCCGGAGCAAATCTCCACAGACGGGGGCACTAATCTCAAGTGAGGAAAATGGGGAATTTTTTCAAGTTGTGGGGCGTGTCCGTGCGACTATCATCTGCCAGTACCCGCAGTCAACGGCATGGGCAGAGGCCGCGGTCAAGGCTGGGAAGCGGATAATAAAGGCCAACACGGGCAGCGGCGCAACCTCGACACGGACAAGTCCTCTTTGGCTATGCTGCAGTACCTCAACACACCCCTCCGCGGAATGATAAGTCACCCGCCCAGATGGCAGCAGGCAGGCAGCTCCGAGACGGCGTAAAAAACCTACGCCCCGCTGGCACCTCACGGTAGACAAACACACCTGGGGGCAACCCCTCCGGCATAGAAAACGTTCAGATGGCTGACAATGGGTTGCTGCCCTCACCGAGAACGGACCCTCCAGAACGCTTCCCATCATCAACCCGGGCTCCCAGGTATCAAGCCACCAAGCTGTGGGACCGTACCGGTATCGTGGCGGAAACGCTCCCATATCGACAATACCTAGTCAGACTGAACAGCAGCGGGCGCCTCTCCCTCCGTAACAGGAAGCACCTGCGTCTCACATCATCGGGGCCCCAGCCAGGGCGAGCAACACCTGCCACGCATCCAGCCCCTCCCACGCCCAAGCAGCCACCAGTCAGCCACTCTACGCCCAGCCCGCAAGCAGTGCGGGGTCATGCCCATCACGTCACGCCGGAGGCCAGCTTGGATGAATGACTACGATGATTGTCTTTGACTGTCATACACCCTTCCTAAGTGTAATCATGTACATTACAGCAGCATCTGTTTATTTTGTTTTATTGGATCTGTCCCATTACTCTATCGCATGCATCCAATTTAATCCATGTATATCCATGTATTGTTCTTTTTATTTCCTATCCATGTATACCCATGTATTGAATCTCGGGGGGGGGGATGGGGGATATGGAGTACCTGCTTACGTGTTAAGAATATGTTTTCCCATGGCGAGGGCAGGCGCCAAGTAAGGCATGCCGGTTGGAGGACTAGCAACTGCGGCGTCAGTATGCTAATTGAGGACGCCTAATTAAAACCACAACGCCTCTACCACCGTGTATCTCTGGTCCCACCTTGACATCTAATAAGGTCTAATTTAACCTTTTTCATTAATATTGTTTGAGTATAGACATCTCTCTTTAATAGGCATTATTTAGACCATACTCTGTTTGCCTTTTTGGTTCTTTCCTATTTTGAAGTGAATTTCCATAGCAGCAGCTAGTCCAACTCCTTATCACCCAGCGGAGTTTCCATTGCTGACATATACTGTAGCCACGACGAAGGCTAGGCGAGAAGTGAGGGCAATAACCTTGAGCTGACTGTCCACTGACAGTTCTATTCCTTATGTGTGGCGATCATCCTTCGAAACAGTCGTGGTGAGTGTGAATACCCGGCCTTAGATGTTACTATAGTGCGTTTACTTTTCTAAGATCGCTCTGGTGGGGCCAGGTAGAAAAAGCAGAGTTTTCATATCTATGGGTATGTAAGTCCCATTAAATGCTCCCCACAGAATAATCCTTCTTAGGAGGATTTGCTTTAGTCCTTGGGAGTCAAGGGAAAGGGTCTGCCTCTTCCGTTAACTTTTTTTTTTTCATTCCCGATACTATTTAGCTATTCCTTCTTTCTCTTTCTATAACTATAAATGCGCTGAATGGCCTGTTGGCTCCGGTGTTTGGCCTTCACTATCTTGTTGTGTTTGGTTCATTTTTAAAGAAAAGACATCCACTCATTCCTTCTTTGCAGAACTTTTTTTTATCAAAATCATCCCAGTCAGTACAGAACTCACTTTCTCTTTTTTTTTTTTTTTGAAACACTAGAGCACTATATTTCCCGTCTCTCTTACTTCCTTGTTAAGTCTACGAATAGTCATTTCTAACACTTTTGTTGCTTCAGATGTTCTCTGGATAGCCTTTGAAACATCAGTTACTGATCCTTAATGTTGTTTTTATAAAATGAAGTATTTCAGGACATTATAGACTATTTCCTTGGCCTCAGGTGGTGGGTGAAGGCGTTTGCGGGAGTCACTCGGGATGTCCATCCATCCTTATCACAGTGGCTGATTGAGAGCGAGTAGTATCCTTTAATGATATTGACCATGACCTTTTAAATCCTCTTAAAAATCATAGGTCCCCTACACTCAGATCTGGCAAAGCCGGAAAAAAAAAAATGCCATATCTTCATTTTCATTAATGAAACAGGTTTTAATGAAGAATATACTTCTTCTTCTTATTCTTCCTAGCTTAAACCCATTTTTATATGGGGTCGCCGTTGTAAATGAGTCGTCTCCATCGATTTCTGTCCTGTGCCTCGTTCTCATTTGTACCTTTAATACCATATCTTCCCCTACACAATCACACCATCTCTTTCTTGGTCTTCCCTTCTTCCTTCTACCCCGCACTTCCATCTCCATCGTATGTCTTCCAACATGATGTTCCTCCCTTCATAACAGATGTCCACTGTCCCTGATGCGGACAGTACGTGGCTCTGTAGTTATATGTTAATTTTAGCCCCGTTCAGTGTTGATTCTCAAATTGGGTATCAATAACATTCCATGGTTCCTTTTGTAGATACTTTATTATATAAACCATGAGCCGTTAATTGAGTATAACTGAAAACAAAAGAAAAACACTTTTAGGCTAATGCCTTCGAAGCTATTGCCACATATCCTACAAAACTGGTAGGATGCCATTGGCTATATCAAAAGGTACAAATTAAAACACAATATCAAAAAGGTACAAAAATACATATCATAAGCAAATTAATGTATCTACCACAATTTTGGGGACTTAATCCATTAGACATACAACATGAAGAAACCCATGACAAGCAAGTCACATTTCACGTGCTTGAATCTGAAGCAGCATTGTTGTGATTGTTTACTTCTACCCAGTTGAGCGGGAAGTAACTCGTCCACCTTGGTAGAATGTATTTTAGTATTGTTTCAAAACTCAGATATAACTGGATATGCTAATGACAGTAACATCCACACCATCGAAGCCTTCCCTCCTGTATTTTCTTCGATATTTCCACTACCTTTGTCGATCCTCTTATATATTAATTTCTAATCCTATCTTCCCCTGTTACTCCCGACATCCATCTCAACATTCTCATTTCTGCTACATCCATCATCGTCTCTGTTTTCCTCATACTTGCTGTTTCTGTTCCATATAACATTGCTGGTCTGACCACCATCCGATGAAACTTTCCCTTCAATTTCAGAGGGACCTTCTTGTCACAGAGGACCCCTGATGCAGACCTCCAGTTATTCCATCCTGCCTGAATTTGATGTCTCACCTCTTGGTCCATGCTTCCACTATCCTCTATAAGTGCTTGAACTTCTGTACTTTCTTTATTTCTTCCCCACCCAATCTTATGCTACTTCCACCGTTCTCAGTAATACTGGAACACATATATTCGGTTTTTGATCTGCTTATTCTCATTCCCCTCTCCTCAAGTGCTGCTTTCCACATCTCCAACCTCCCCTCCAACTCCTCTCTCTCCTCTGAACACAACACAATGTCATCTGCATATAATATGCACCATGGCACTGCTTCTTTAACATCCCTGGTCATTACATCCATCACAATGTTGAAGATGAATGGGCTAAGTGCCGACCCCTGGTGTAATTCATCTCCTATCTCAAATCCATCCGTCTCTCCAACACTGCTTCTCACTCTAGTATACACATTCCTGTACATCTCCTGAATAATTCTGATATGCTTTTCCGGCACCATCCTCTACCTCAAACATCTCCATATTTCTTGCCTTGGCACTCTGTCATAGGCCTTTTCAAGGTCTATGAATACCAGATGCAGGTCTCATTGTTTTTCACTGAATTTCTCCATCAGCTGCCTCATGCAAAATATTCCATCCGTTGTGCCACTTCCCTCCACAAATCCTAACTGTTCCTTCCCTATTCTCACTTCCTCTCTCAGCCTGCTATCTATTATTCTTTCCTAAATTTTCAATGTGTGAGACATTAGTTTGATACCTCTATAATTACTGCATTCATTGACATCACTTTTACCTTTAAATATAGATATCAATATACTTTCCCGCCATTCTTCTGGTATTTTTTCCTGTTCAAATATTTTTACCATCAGATCATACAAGATGTCTACCTCTTCCTCTCCTAAGGCTTTCCAAACTTCGACTGGGATTAAGTGAGGTCCTGTTGCCTTCAAATTCCTCAGTCTTTGAAAGGTTCGTATCACTTCATCCCCAGATATCCCCATTACCATTCCCATGTTTACTTGTCCATCCTCTCTTACAAGTCTTTCATTTACTTCATTTAGCAGTTGTTCGAAATACTCTTTCCATGTTTTCAAGATGTCTTCTTCCTTTTTTATGAACGTACCATTCCTATCTTTCATTTGTTTAATATGGGTGATGTCCTTCGTTCTTTTATTTCTTACTTTTGACAGTTTGAGCATCTTACTCAACCCTTCCTTGGTTTCCAGTTCATTATAAACCTCTTCATATGTCCTTGCCTAAGCTTGAGCTACCACCCTTTTTACTTCTTTGTTTCTTTCTCTTAATCTTTCTCTGTCCTCCTCCAGCTGTGACTCTTCAAATCTCTTCTTTGCCTCCCTTTTACCCTTCACCACTTCCCCCACCTCTTCCCCCAACTACCAGCTCTCCTTTTCCTCCCATACTATTCCAGATGTTTACCCTAGTATTTCCTTTCCATGTCTTCTAATCACTGACACATCATGCCTCCACCATTCTCCCACATCTTCAATTTCCAGATCAACCTCTCCCAGCACTCTTCTCCTGAACTCTCTCTTCTTATCATTATCCCTCCCTAACAATTTATACCACTTGATTTTCTTTACCCCATTCGTTTTCGTTTTCTTTTCTCTTTTCATCTTTAAATCCATACAAAGGAACCTGTGTTGGGCGGCCACGTGGTCACCTGGGATAACTTTACAATTCCTAACTTCCACCAGCCTTGATCTATTGTAAAGGAGGTAATCTATTTGTGTGATTCTACCGCCACTCCTGTATGTTATCAAGTGCTCCCTCTTCTTTTTAAAGAATGGCAAAGTCTACTATACTCTCTCCTTCTGGGTTTCTCTCCCCGTTTTCATATTACATAACAAGAACTACTAAAAATTTTTTGTCTTATTCAGTCATTACTGTTTGCTAATTAAGAACATTATGTTTCAAATTTTCCATCCCCTTTCCTATCCAACAAAATGAAGACTCATGAGTACACTGTGTAAGGTAAGTAGCTGTAATTTAGTCATTTTTCAAACATTCTTGGTGATTATGGAATTTTATATGTTTATTTTCATGTAGTGTCGTTGAAGAATTTTGTGTAATTAATAAATTCATATTTGGTCATGTGATTAAGTGTTATTTTGGTCAAAAGTTCGTATGAGTTCTGTAAGCGACTTTAGTGACGTCTCTACTACTCCCGTCCAGTTAACTTGTGAAGTGTGCAATCAACCTTGGTGGCAATTCTAAGTGATGTTTTCATGCTTGTTTTAACTTGGAAATCGATTTTTCCTACAGTTTTAGTGCTTTCGATGATGAAGCAGTAGTCTTGTGATACTGTTATTTATGTTCAATTCTCTCTACCTAACAACCAACCCCCACTCGTACCTTGTTCACCCACCACCCCGAGTGACCCACCTCCCCTCAGCCGCTCCCGTCCCTGAAACATATGGCTCCCTGAAGGTTGCGTGTCCCTTGGTTTCTACCAGAACACAAACATGGCTGCTTTGTTTACGTGTGTTCTCCTCGACCCAAAACCCCAAATTCCTAAAGTCCCCCATCATTGTTGGTCTCCTAAACCAAAGAAGATAGTAACCTTGATTTCTAATTGTTAATTGTTAGTAAATCCCACTATTGAATTTCGGTTGCAAGAAGGTGTATACAAGCAAACCTTCTTCCATGTAAGTGGTAGTTGTCTTTAGTTTTGTACTTTGGTTATGGGCATTTGACTCAGGCAGACAGAATGTTGTGAATTCTTCAGCAATTAGCTCACCAGATCGTGCTGGATATTATCGGCCAATAGACCTACCTGAAGGAAAAGCTCCCAGCCCGTACACAAGGACAACTGAATTATGAACGCCTATATTTTACAATTTTATTTGAAAATATATATATCCTATTCTCGATTTTAGGTAAATTTCTCGAATGCAATTTCTCGAAAGTCAAATTCTTGAACTCAACTGCTCGAAAAAAAAATTTCTCGAACTATCATTTTCTCGAATCCCATATTTCTCGAAAACTGATATCTATTTTGACGAGAAAATTGAATAGAAAAAGTTTCACCTATTTCAAGGAAAGATATATCCTTTTGGGTTGACAAACACAAATGTTAAAAATTTATTGTAAATGAAGGAATGAAAAAAAAAACAAAGGTTATAATTTTATTGTATGTATTAAAATATTATCATTCAGAATGAAATACAGTATTAAAATTTAATCAGTCAAAATGAAATGTATGCTACACTTCGTAGATATTCTTCGACAGGCCTCTCTTCGTCATAATTTATTACAATGGTTTGTAACCTTTTTACACAGTCACGATACTTCATTTTGCGCACAGGAATACCAACACCTCCCAAATATTATTCAATTCGTAGCTCCTGTAGACTTTGTTCTCGTTGTAATCCTTGTGTAAATTTCCAGATGGATGGATGACAAGCACTTAATTGCTGTTTGAAACCGTAATGCCAGCCCTCGACTGCATTGTTCGTCTTGGGCATTTCTTCCTTGACATAATCAAAACAGTTCCATAATTCATGTTTAAAGGAGCACGTCTACTGTTATTTCTATGCGGCCGCCTGATCCATGTATCTTCAAAAGAGTCAACCACACTTTGAATTTCAACGGGAAAAGCTTCATTTTCAATTAAATATTCAAATGTTTCTTCGACCTTGAAAACTGGTACCGTACAAATGCTAACGCAGATAACAGGCGAACCTGAATAGCAAATTCAGCATCGGTCGTACCGTACTTTGAAGTCATTTTCTTGAATTTTGCGATAAATGGATTTACAAAAAGGAAAAAAACAGCCACGGCATTTTGTCCTTGGAAATTCCTGCTCTATAGCTCTAATCATGGCCAATTCAAAGTCTATCATTATTGTGGCTGGCTCAAATGTTGGGATTTTTTCTTTTACAATCTGCAGGAATCTTTTGTAGGTCTCTTGAGTTTTGTTCGGTAGTAGTGCATAAACGAGGGGTATGATACTTCCTGAATGCACACCATGTATTGTATACAACTGAAAAAAAATTGTGAATTTTGGTAAATTCTTCCAGGATGATAAGATCTTCTTGGCAATCGATCAAAGCAAGGACATCATTTTTCTTAGCTCGTATATTGCGTATATTCCTCTTCATATTTGATATTGATGGGAGTTTCACCGCAACAGCCCCACTTATCCCCTTTGAAGCACAAGACACTATATAATGGGGTGTATCCCGACTATTGATTGCATCCTCTCTCACTTTTTCTTGGACTCTGGCAGCTTCGACTTTAGCCCCATCTCCTGCATGATTGTGGTCACCACTCTCTTTTTCTATATCATCATCGATGGTGATAGCACGAGCAGAACATTTAAATTTCTTGCACATTTCACATTTCCAATAAATTTTGTTATTTACTCCTTTGTCCTTGATATATAAATATCCATTTAAACATAATTTCTTCCTTCCCTTTTCACTCTCAACATACGTTGCATCCATCTTGATGGGTTGAGACTACCGGAGGAAAATATAACAGGAAAAACTCAATTCAGAATTTTGTAAACAGAATGAGAAGCGTTTAGAATGCTAATGGCCTCTTTATGAATTGGTCTTTAGCGCTTATGGGATACTTTCGATTGTGTTCGAGAAATTTACTTGTTTGTTTTCGAGTCATTGACATTCGAGAAAATGATAGTTCGAGAAATTATTTTTCGGTCAATTGAATTCAAGAAATTTACCTTCGCGCAATTGATTTAGAGAAATTTGCCTGGCACCCCTATTCTCATGTCTACGATTATAGGTAAATATTCAAATGAAAAGAAGAGGACTTATCGCCCTTACGATAGCACCAAAGTATCATCATGTGTCCACAAGGCCACGAGAACCTTCTAGAACAATAAATGAATTTACTGATTCACAGAAAAAATGGATTTAAACTTGATCTTGAATGGCATCACTATCACAGATATCAACAAATTACACATTATGCCAACGATGGCTAGGATACACACTGATGAATTACTCAAATACATATCACTCACAATTGGAATACGTGGAATCTTTTGTGTAGGGCCCAGGCAGAATTCAGTCATAGAAAAATAATGCATTAATTTTTTTCACTGGATTCTCCACCTTCCAAAGAAAAGGAAGGGGCCAAAGCAAGGTGACAAGGCCAATTGGTGGGGCAAGAGTGCATGGTCTTGGGGAGTTGAGGCCCAGATGTGTACGCAGCATTTCATTAAGCATTTAGCTCTCGATGACAAACACAGTCATACTGCTGAGTGATCACTTAAATAAAAAAAGCAATAGCAGTGAAAAAATATGTAACACAGACAATCAAGAAAACAATATCAATTCAATAGGGAATACAATTCAGGTCATATCATGGCAATAGCAATGAAGCATGGAAAATGCAATTCAAGCAACATCAAAGTAATAACATTGAAATATAGACTGTAACATAGGCAATATCATAATTCAATTGCAATGAAACATGGAAATGCAATTCAGGCCATATCATGGCAATAGCAATGAAACTTGGAAAATGCAATTCAAGTAATATCAAAAGCAATGGCAATGCAATAAGGTGTTAAACACAAATGCAATCTTGATTCCTATCAAGGAATTTGCAATCTACTAACAGCATCAACTTCAATGGTAGCAATCAAAGTAACAAAAAATAAATTATTAACTGTGCAAACAATTCACACAGTAATCATTTAAGTTAGAATAATTATGATACAAAACCAACCAATTAAGGTAAGGGATGCAACAATGAGATTACATGCACTACCACGCCACCGAGAACGAGATGGGTTGATGCAGTCTCCAAAACAAAAAATACCTGTGCGCGAAAGGTATTTCAGGTGGGAGGCGGCATGAACTTATATCTCTTGCGGTGTCGGGGTGGTTTAAGGCTTCACTGCCAGCCCTGGAATTGAGAGGTCGCTGGTTCGCGCCTGTTAATCGCCAATTCTATTATCGCTTAATAAATTCCCCCTCGGTTAAGCATATATAGAAATATATTAATTCCGAGGTAGAGTGAATTAGATATTAAAGGACATTTGTAGTTCGATATATGTATATGAATCAGGGTAATGTGATAGACTTATATAATGACTACGTGCGGGCAAAAGCACTACCACGCCACCGAGAATGAGATGGGTTGATGCAGTCTCCAAAACAAAAAATACCTGTGTGCGAAAGGTATTTCAGGTGGGAGGCGGCATGAACTTATATCTCTTGCGGTGTCGGGGTGGTTTAAGGCTTCACTGCCAGTCCTGGAATTGAGAGGTCGCTGGTTCGTGCCTGTCAATCGCCAATTCTATTATTGCTTAATAAATTCCCCCTCGGTTAAGCATATATAAAAATATATTAATTCCGAGGTAGAGCGAATTAGATATTAACCCTTAAACGCCGAAGCGGTAAAAATCAAAACGTCTCCCGAATGCCGGAGCCGGTTTTGAGTGAGCGCAGAAGCAGAAAAAATAATTTTTTCAAAAAATCACAGCGCGCTTAGTTTGGAAGATTAAGAGTTCATTTTTGGCTCCTTTTTTTGTCATTGGCTGAAGTTTAGTATGCAACCATCAGAAATGAAAGATAATATCATCATATGTAAATAATGCGATATATGGTAGCGAAAAAAAAAATTCATACATAATTGTATTAAAATCACGCTGTGCAAAAAACGGTAAAAGCTAACGAGTTTATCTTTTTTCCGTTGTATTGTACACTAAATTGCAATCATTTTGATATATAATACATTGTAAAACGATAAAAGCAACACAGAGAAAATTTTATCACAAAATAATGCATGAATTCGTAAGGCGCGGACGTAAACAAATATTTTTTTTCAAAAATTCACCATAAATCTAAATATTGTCTTAGAGACTTCCAATTTCTTTGAAAATGAAGACAAATGATTGAATATTACTATACTGTAAGAGTATTAGCTTACAAATGCAGTTTTGACCATATCTGACGAGTTAAAGTTGACCAAATGTCGATTATATATATATATATTTTTTATATGCAATTATTTCGAAAATAAGAAAAGCTACAACCTTCAAATATTTTTCGTTTTATTTTACATGAAATTGGGCACATTTTCATATATAAAACTCTATGAAATGCCTAATATGAAACGGGGCAAATATTCCGAGAATGGGATGTACGCATTTCGGAGATTTGTAGCGGAGAATCCGCGCGCGGAGGGAAGGAAAGTTTTTTTTTTATATTCACCATAAATCTAAATATTGTGCTAGAGACTTCGAATTTGTTTCAAGATGAAGATAAATGACTGAATATTACTAGACTGTAAGAGTTTTAGCTTACAATTGCGTTTTTCGACCATTTCGGTAGAGTCAAAGTTGACCGAACGTGGTTTTTTTCTATTTATCGTGATTTATATGCAAATATTTCAAAAATGAGAAAAGCTACAACCTTCAATTATTTGTTTTTGTATTCTACATGAAATTTCGCACATTTTCATATATAAAACTTTATGTAACGGCTAATTTAAAATGGTGCAAACATTACCACAATCGCACGTATGATTTTTTTCTTTAGAGTTACCGCGCGGACGTAAAGAAAATGTTATTTTTTTCATAAATTCACCATAAATCGAAATATTGTGCTAGAGACTTCCAATTTGTTGCAAAATAAGGTAAATGCTTGAATATTACTAGAATATAAGCTTTGTAGCTTACAATTGCGTTTTTTGACCATTTCGGTAGACTCAAAGTTGACCAAAGGTTGAAAATTTGTCACATCTTTTTTTATATGAAAATATTTCAAAACTGATAAAAGCTACAACCATGGGTTGTTTTTAGTTGTATTGTGCATGAAATTGCGCACATTTCCATATATAAAACTTTATGTAACGGCTAATTTTAAAATGGTGCAAACATTACCACAATCGCATGTATGATTTTTTTCGGAAGTTACCGCGCGGACGTAAGGAAAATGTTTTTTCATAAATTCACCATAAATCGAAATATTGTGCTAGAGACTTTCAATTAGTTGCAAAATTAAGGTAAATGATTGAATATTACTAAAATATAAGAGTTTTAGCTTACAATTGCTTTTTTTGACCATTTCGGTAGAGTCAAAGTTGACCGAAGGTTGAAATTTTTGCACTTATCGTTATTTATATAAAAATATCTCAAAACTGATAAAAGCTACAATCCTGAGTATTTTTTTGTTGTATTCTACATATAAATGCGAACATTTTCATATATAATACTCCATGTAACGGCTAATTTAAAATGGTAAAAAAATTATGTCAAAGTGACGAAATAATTTCCGAGATGTGTCACAGATACTTTTTAGTGCGGCAAGAAAGAAATTCGCGCTTGCGCGCCTGCGTAACGACTGTAAACAAAACAAAACCTCGATCCGTGAACTCCCAGCATCCCCCAAGGCGCGTGATTCAAAAGTTTTCAGCTGGTAGGCCTATAAGTATTTTTCCGCGAATTTTTAAAAAAATTTTTTGAGTCGATGTATGGTACATCCATTTGGCATTCGGGAGACATTTTGACTCGACGTTTAATACGTCCATTTGGCGTTTAAGGGTTAAAGACATTTGTAGTTCGATATATGCATATGAATCACGGTAATGTGATAGACTTATATAATGACTACATGCGGGCAAAAGCACTACCACGCCACCGAGAACGAGATGGGTTGATGCAGTCTCCAAAACAAAAAATACCTGTGCGCGAAAGGTATTTCAGGTGGGAGGCGGCATGAACTTATATCTCTTGCTGTGTCAGGGTGGTTTAAGGCTTCACTGCCAGTCCTGGAATTGAGAGGTCGCTGGTTCGCGCCTGTCGATCGCCAATTCTATTATCGCTTAATAAATTCCCCCTCGATTAAGCATATATAAAAATATAATAATTCCGAGGTAGAGCGAATTAGATATCAAAGGACATTTGTAGTTCGATATATATAATATAGACATATTATATATGATAATATGATAATAATATAATATATATATTTATATATATATATATAATATAAACACTATACAATGTGTTGTTTATGCAGTCAATAATTAAGAAATTGAAGAAGAAAAAAAAAATTTTGTTTTAACAAAGTGTAAGTGCTAACATAACCAAAGCTAAAATAAATATTGGAATGTTATCCATATATAAAAAATTAAAACTATGATTAATTAAAACCAGTGACCCAAGAGGTCAACCAGTTGCTTGCAGGAATGTGATCAGACCAGATATGATGATAAAGTAGGTTAAGATGACGTGTTGTAATCAGTCAGTGTCTAGTTGCTGTCACCTGTGGTCATTCATTTGTTTTGTAAACTGTAGTCCAAGCTTCCTGCTTGAGACAACCACAGTGACCTATAGCTCAAACGGCCTACGTGACTTGTAATCTATGTCATCTGTGTGTATGTTCGTATGTTCGAGCTACTGTCTGCTTCCTTTATGATTGTAAACCAGATTGTAGAGAATTCAATCAACCATCATCATTGGTAGACGTGTCCAATTTTATCTGATCTTCATCATGTAGCATCAGAGAATAGAGATATTTTTTATACTCTGTGTTTTCTACTAGAAACCTCACATCAGAAAGAAGATACTGAATGAACTTAGAAACTATCATCATGAGTTGAAACATCTCCGTCGTCATAACCAAAGAAGATACTGACTTAGTAAATTATCATCGAAATCCAAGACACTCCAATGAGTATGGAAGTCATAACAAACCGACCTTAGCGTAAAATTATTGCAGGTCTAAATAGCCTCACAGGGCGCCTTATTATACAAAGGCATCAGCCCTATATTTTGGTGGTAGCCTTCAGCGTACTTTTCAACGTCTTCCGAAGAATAACCAGAATAATGAATAATGTATCATATCAGAAGTCAACGACAGCGAAAGCAAGAGATTCTTCAAGCAACTTAGTATCATCGTTTAGTGAGCATCTTCAGCAGTGCATACCTTCAAGAAACAAACCTGACGTGTCTGCTTCCTATGGCAATGCAAGCTTCGTCCTAACCGTAAGAGATGTCTCTCATTAGAATCATTCAAGAAAGCATCATCATTTATTGAGCATTTCCAGCACTTCAAGAAACAAACCGGACGCATCTGCAGCATCAGATCTTCAAGGACACAAATCATCCAACAAACAAACAACGCACACGGGGGAACTCAAGCCAAAACCAGGGTCATCCGCTAAACAGAGAAAGGCAACCAAGGCCGAGTCGTTATCGAAACACAGTGACTTCCCACAAAATCAAGCTAAGTACAATCTTTTTTATTCATTGGAGTAACTCTGAGTGTTTCCTTTGCAGGTCGAATTTTCATTGTTCCTGTGGCTGAAGTTACGAGACATTCTTAATCTTACTTTTTTACAGAAATTATCTACATCATTGGGACTTTACTACTGTGAGTTTTTATCTTTGAGTTTCTGTTTCCAGAAGTTCTCCTGAAATATCATAATCATATACTGTGTTAATTTTATAATTTTGGGTGATTATTAATTCTGTACGTAACAAATCATATTAAACATTGAATATGCGTTTACGCAGTGGATGTCTGTATTTATACAGATGCATGGATAGGGTCGTTAGGCACCGTAGTGATAAGAAAACACACAAAAACAAGTGGAACACCCGTACATATCTGGATAAATTAGAGGTAACACTATTTCGGGTCAGGACAATAAAGGCTCCTTTGCAAGGTCTCGATGGCAGTTTAGCCTTGAGTTTTTTTAGTTATATGCATAAAAAATCGAATCTCAATGACTCAACTTAACTTTAAAAAATACGGCTGAATTGCAATGAATAACATGTCTGTAAAAGTTTTCATAAGGTTAACATACTTAACATTCATATAAACAAATCAAGAAAATATGTCTAAATGCGCTGACCTGGAAACCTCACTATTTCAAATTTTAGCAAAGAATGAAAGTAAGCCACAGCAATTACATATAGTTAATAATAACACAGTAGAGATAACTTGTCTTAATAGTAATCGCTCAATTCATAATAGTTCAAGTCATTCTTACGTTCGTTGCTTTATACGTAACCAACAACAACTGAATGCTAAAAACACACAATACGGTGTCGATGATAATAAAAAGAAGAATCCTAATTATTATAAAATGAAACAGGTAAAGAGTAGCCCTAAAAATCAGCAACAAAGAAATTGCGCTTCAGCAAACTTGGTTACTGTGTCATCTAGCCAAACAGGCAGGGTCAGTCAAATCTTCCCAGTGTTGCAAGCAAAGCACATTCCACATAAGCGACTTTAGTTGAGGAGGGAGAGCGATGTCGGATCATTCATGCCAATACCTTTTTGAATTAAAAAGGTATCAAAGGAAAATTCTATAAACCTTCTAACATATTAAAATCCGTTTTGAACAAAAAGAGACAGTTAATCAAATAATAACATATATAGAGGAACCAATCACTTGTCTCATAAATTGTGACATTGTTCAAGTGACCCAACAGAATTCTCCCACACCCGCAGTCGCAGTTTGCATGCAAAATCTCGAGACGCATGCACCCTCGAATGTCTTAGTGCGTGTAAAAAGACTTTGCTGGGATCTGAAATTTTAATCCTTCCCGACACTGAAATATAACGATTTCCGCGAAAAAAGCACTATACACGGTTGACTCACAGCAACAAGTTAATCGAGTGATCCACAAAACCTATACATATCGTGGATATGGAAGTTATAAATATCGCATTTTTTACTGTTGCTAAATTTAATCACGCCCGACCAGTTGTGGACGAATCCCTCTTATACTCTATCTAAAGTTATATCCGTAAAGTCATTCAAGCAGAGGTGATTCAGCAGAAATTTGTTGACTTTTTACTGAATACCAGGATGTTTCTCCACTAGCGAGTGATCTCTGGGGGGGGGGGAGGGGGAAAATGGATGTCACTGAACACAAAAATACGGTCTAAGGAACAAACATAAAGCTATATACGTACCTTCGTATAGCTCCCAATGAAATTTCAAAATAGAGATAAATGACGAAGTTTGAAAAAAATGTTAGTAATAGGAGTCATTAGGAAATCAAATAGCCCACCATATAATTTTTCCCTTAAACGTCATACTAAAAAGATCGGACTTGGCGTATCTGAGTAGATTTCTGTCGCTTAAACAAGGAATAAACGATTCCCGATCGTTTTCCAGTGCCATGTACCAACGATATCTTATCTTTGTTAGGTCAGAATAAATTTTAAATTTTTCACCAGCTTGGACTTACTTAAAGGCTTTCAGCAAATACTATTAGCTATGTGAGTGTCTAAGTCCCTTCGCTTTGCGAAAGACTTTTTTTGTTTTCTCCTTACGACTGTCATTCGTAAGTATTTCTGGTTCCTCCCATCTCCTTGGGATATCTTAGTAGAGTGGTTCTTCTTAACTAAAGGAGATGATTCAAACAGATAAGTGAACAGATATAACAAACTTTATTCTGTAACTCCATACTAGGAGATGCAGCTCGGTCGGAGACCGATATGTTGGAAGGTTGAGGCACGGAACTGCCATTGTAAAGCATCATGTCGAATAGCGGAACATTAGCTATCTCAGCGATTCATATAAAAACATACGTAGTCCGCCGGCTCGGAAGTTACAAGTTTCCGGCGTAGGTTAACAGGTCAACCGCTTTATTCCCATGGAAGTTGTTGTGCAAAGTATCATTAATAATAAATGCTGATAATGTACAGAGCTAATCAGGCTACTGCAGACAG
>NC_087222.1:1477149-1499732 GCF_015104395.2 Macrobrachium nipponense | reverse complement strand
TTAAATTTGAGTCAGAGTCGAGTTACTTTTTCAATAACGAATATTTTTCAAATTAATCATCATAAATATGTAAATATTGATGTTTTACTACTTATTTAAAAATTAGCCAAGAGCACGCTTCTCGTCATCTTCTACCCCAAACAGCTGTTTACGCCTGGCTTGTTGTTGATGAGAAATCGTGTTTCGATTGTTGTGATAAAAGTGCTCCAGCGTCTGTGGGTACAAGTGGTGTGCGGATTTATCACAGGAAATGGTTAGTTTATTGACACAAGCTACTCCGTAAACATCGAGATGGCGTCAATCTTCTAAATACCTCGAGTTGTAAGTAAAAATGTGAACGCGTTTTGGTGAGATTTTGCACTACGTTTGAGACCGTTTTCAGTACCCTCTGTTTAAATCTTAAAATTTGGCCTTAATTTCTAACTTTGGAGAAAATACTTACTTCGAAAGGAGAGTAGAGGTCTTTAGCTCCGTTTCTCACCAACAACAAGTCGCGACTGATGCCCATCTCGGGTGTCAGGACGCGTTATAATGTACTTTTTCGGAGGGTGGCTTGCATTGATGGTAGGTGGCCTGCTTGGCCTGCTGTGATGATCTACCCTATATACGCTAACATTGTTCAAATGAGTGCTGGGAAGGCTGGGGAAAGATGGTGGCTGTTCACTGATCAGAACCTTCCACGCAAACGTAGCCGCCATATTGGATTTCAAAACTGCCTTGAAAACATTTTTATAGAAGAGCTCACATGCTTATTTTAGTTCGTATGGGGCTTTCATATATCACATCATGTTGATGAAACTTCAATCTTTTAAATGGTATGCTTAGAGTTGCAATTGTATTCTTGTTCCACCAATTAAATATCGAGTGAATAAGACCCGTCCACCGTGATGAGGGTTGGCCTTCCGTGATGTTTTACCCTAGATTAAATTACCATACCTACACCTTCCGTGAATCATTAAAAAATCATACAGTATCATTGAACCAGACAGTCTTAGGATAAAGTGGGCCAGGATACAGGATACCGGCATCCTGTAGCCTACACCAATGAGATCCTACAGAAAGTTATAACCTTAAACTTGACATTAGCCTACAAGTAAATCATTTAATTTAGACAGCCTCAGGTTAAGACCCCTTGATGTTGTTGAGATTAAGCTGGCTTTTATGCCAGCACGGGCTCTTTCTCACAGAGCAGCCCGTAGATAAGACCCCACAGAAGGTCAGGTCTAGTATTGGGTAACCTAAGAAACCATATCTATAGAAGCTAATTAGCCTATATAATCTATAAACATCTATAACTCACATTATTACAGTAATTATCAGTTGTCTTTGAAATTTATCAATTATTACGACTGATTAAGAACTGCCTTGATTCTGAAGACGGCAATTATTATAGAAGATAAAAGACGTTTGAATAGAAGTTTACGCTACTAAGGCAGTCAATAGTAGTTATGGGTCGAGGCAATGCCTTTGCAACGGCGCCTCTTAGTCTTGGGTATTTTTTTTTTTTTTTTTTTTTTTGTTTATTTTTTGTTTAGCTCTTCCTTTTTTTCTCTCTTTTTTTCCACATCAAGTATATGGTTTCTTTCTTATTTCGTTGTTACCTGAAAATGAAATGAATTTTCCCACTACGTCCACTTTCCTTCTCTTCATAGGGTTGTTGTAGCCCTATTGCTTTCAACCCGTTCCTCTATATATGTATCACAATATAAAAGGAAATGAAATATGTCTTCTAACTGCATCATTGCAAAAAGGACAACAGGTGTTCTCCTTCTGGTGCCTTTTTGCTATATTTAAATTAAGAGAGTTGGTTCTGGCTTTGAAGAGAAGGACTGAACCCATAGAGTTGTCATAAATTTCTTCATCTTTTATTTCTCTTTTCCACGTTTTATATATGTTCACAGTCACTTTATTTTCCAACTCTTCTTTCCACCTCTCTGTGTCCCATATTCTGGCTTTGTCCTTTATTTCTGTTCTGACATTCCTTCTAATTTTCTTAAATTTATTTTAACTTCATGCATGTACTTTTCCACAGTTTTTTCCACCATTTTCTTTCCTTTTCTTGCATATCTGTAATTATTTTCTTCAGTATCTCTTTCCGTCCATTTAAAGTATTATTTACATAGCTTATCTTCCCATTCATAATTCTACTTTTCATTGAAGAAGCTCCTATCTCCCCCCTTAATGTGGCTACTACTGTACTTCTACATGCCCCTAATATTTTCCTATATACCCCATTCTCTATTCTTTGTAATTTTTCTATTTCTGCGTCTGTTAGATTAACCACATTGGTTCCGTATAAGATTGATGGTAGAGCTATGTTTTTTCCAGAATGTTTTCCCTATTAGAACTTTGTTGCAGCTTTTTCTATCACGGAGTAGGTTAGGTTGGCTAACTTCTGTGCTTTATTCAACATTTCTTTTTCTGTAGCTTAAACAGATTTCTAGAGTCATTTATCTTTATTCCTAAATATGTAATGTTCTCCCTCACCTTTATGTTCTCTATCTCTTCTGGTTTATCTTTCATGTTGAAAATAATGATGCTGCTTTTCTCTTTATTTATTTCTAGCCCACATTTGTTCCCTATATCTATTAAAATCTTTATGTTTATTCTTGCGTCTTCTATATTACTTGCTAGAACTAATCCATCGTCGGCGAAGAAAAGTGTCCCTATCTTTACTAGTTCATTTTCAAATCCTGTCCCTTCCTCCTCCATTTTCTTAATTATTAATATGTCATTAGTTTGAAAAGTGAAGTAGAGCCTGTGCAACCTTGCCTAATCCCACTTGTAATTCCCATTTCCTGTTCTACTCCCTCCCCTATGTCTATTATTGTGCTATCCCCTTCATATATGTTAACTACTGCTCTATGATTTTTGGATGTATTTTGAACTGTTTCATAACTTCAATCATGACTTCTCGGTTTAATTTTACCGAGTCAAATGCTTTACTGTAATCGATAGCTATTACTATTAATGGTTTTCTATTCCTGTAGCTCTCTTCTACACCATATTGTAGTGTAAGGATGTTATCTTCTATCCTACTCCCTCCTGTAAATCCTGCTTGGCATTCGTGATCTTGTTCATTCAGTCTGAGGTGTGCTTCTATTTCGTCTTTTTATTCAGCATCATGAAATTCTTTGTATGGATATATTTAATAAAGCTATAGGCCTTAAATCCTTAGCCCTTGGTTTCCTTTTCTTTTCTATCATTTTTGTTCTAGATTTCTTCCAAGATTCAGGCTTTTCTTTGATTTTCTAGTTCTTTGTTGTAACACCTAACTAGTACTTCTATACATGTTTTGCTCTTCATTAAAGTTTTGTAAAGCTCTGGTTTGATTCCATCTGGGCCTGCAGCTTTTTTAGCTTTGAGCTTACTTAGACAAGCTATGACTTTTTCCTTGGTTTATCACAGGCTCTTGCATTGGGATTATCTTCCTTTTGCATTCCATCACTAGGTCCATGTGTTCTCCTTAGTACTTCTGGGAATCTATAGTCTCCATTCTTATGATATCATCTTCTGCTGCCAATTCATTTTCATATTCCATCCTTTTCTCTTCGTTTCCAGATTTCCTTTATTTTATTTTCGTGTTTGCTGTAAAATGGTTCTCCAATAATTCACTAATTCTTCCTTGTTTCAGCCTCATTTAGCTTGCTTCCCTGTTCATTATATAAGTGTATAGTTTCTTTTTTGGCTTTTTGCTTATTTCTTAACTTACCAATATTTTCCCAGAGCTCTTTGTTTTTGTTTCTTTTTATTTCTTCTGTTATTTTCTTTTCATATATTGTTATCTCTTTTCTCTTATTAATATCTGCACTTCTTTTTTCTTTTGTATATATTTCTTCTCTAGACTTCTTTTACGACATTATCTCTCTCATTCCTTTTCTTCCTATTCAGCTCCTTCCTTTCCTTGATACCTTTTCTTATTTCTTCACTGAACCAGGGTTGCTCTTCTACTTTCTCCTCTACTAGCAACTTTCTCCTGTATGTTCTCATTAGCTTGTCTTCTGCTACTCTTTTATTGATAAGTCCATATCGTGATTCTGTCAATGTCTTTATCTATTAGGATCTCTTCTAATTTTTTATAAAGTCTTTTAGGTTGTCTTCATCTGTTTTGAAGTATTTTACTTCCTCCCATTTACCCTTGTTGAGATTCTGTTCTGTCCTTTGAATGTTAAGTGAATGGTAATTAGGTTATGGTCTGAGATATCAAATTCCTTTTTGTCTTCATCAATTACCATCTCCTCAAAATATTTGTATAACTTCTCATTGACTAAGGCAAAATCTATTACGCTTTCATCTGCATTCTCTCCATGTGTATACTCCAGTGCATCTGTCTTCTGCGTTAAGTAGTATTAGCCTATGTTCATTCATCCATTCTAATATTATTTCCCCGTTTCTTTCTGTCTGTATTCTGGTGGCCTAAGAAACCTATATGGCCATTGAAATCTCCTAAAATCAGTAATGATTCTTGGTCGTTTATGTTTTTCATTATGTTTTTGCATTCTAGTTTTATTGCTTTATCTCTATTTTTATCCTCCTCTGTATTTCCTATGATAGGTATAACAATAAAATATGGTAGTATTTATTGTATTTTTTTGCATTTAGCATATAGTAGGTCTTTGCTAATAGTCTCCACCTTGTTAAACTCTGTGCTATCACTGTCTCTATATAGCATCATTAACCCTCCCCCTTTTTTGTCTTTCATCTCCCTCATATTTTCTATTTTATTTATACCTTTACTTAATGCTAACTTGTCTAGTTTTTCTGGTGAGTTGCGTCTCTTTGTTGACATTTTGGACGTCTTCTATTGACAGTGTTTATGTTTGGCTGGTTTGGTTTAGAAGTGGTTTCGGTGGTTTTCATTCATTCCAATAAGTCCATTTTCTGGACAATTGTATGCAGTTTGTTGGAATATGATTAAAAATTCGGATAATTTGCTAATAAACTGGATAATTTAATGGTAGTTATTAGGCTAAATAATGGATTCACGTAATGAAGTTTTGTTTACGTTCTGGGCGTCGTCTCCTAAGGACTTTTCGTTCGTGATTCCAATTTGAATTCAGACCTACTTGATGAAAAGGGGAAAGTTAGATATATTCATTGGAAAAATAATAAAAAAAACGATAATTTATTTAATTGCGAGATAATTAGGATAAAGGATGATGATAAATACTCCGGGCGAAGTCGTATAAGAAGTATTAGGTGGAATTTGTTTTTAAAACCACTCCCCTGGTTTTCTTTTTTTTCTTTTTTTTGTTCCTCTTTGATTATGTGGATTTAAGTTTCTTTTCTCTCTGCAATACCATAATTCCTTCCTATTTTCACTTCCCCTCAACAGATCTGCAAATCAAAGCATATTAATGATCATGCCTCCATTAGCTTTATGGAAGTCTATTGATGCCACAAATAATGTCTTTTCTTTTGTACCTACATATTTTCTTGTGTTCAGTAGTATTCTAAGATATATAAATCATCAATTCCTCTTTATGTGGTAAAGCCTGATTACAGTTTATTAGCTGTCCTTATATTTCTAATCAGCTTTTCTATTTTGGTTTCCAGGATCCCCATGAAAATTTTATATTATAGCTACACTTGTTAATGCAATTGGCCTAAGATCTTTGACTGTGTTGCATTGTTTTTAAGGACGACATTCGGGCCGAATATTTACCCTATTTTTATAAATATCTTTTTTCCCATATGTATATTCCTTCTCTTCCAGATACTAAATTGTAGAGCAATTCACGCCCTTTTTATCAGTGTATATATCGGGTAAATCAGTTTCCTCTATGTCAAACTATAGGTGTATTTTCGGCTGTGAGGAAACATTCACAGCGGGGTGGCTCTGCCCTTTTTCTTTATGTTTGTTCGTCGTCTCGTGCGTGTGTGACGGACACTACGTTTCCGACCGCACACTGCCTTATGTACAACTTCTCTGCAGAATAAAGACTAGGGGCTGCTCTTGAGCAAGAGCCCGTGCTGTCATAAAGCCAGCTTAATCCTAAACAACAGAATAAAGTTAGTTTAATCTCACTCCTTGTCTGACTCAGTCCTCACAATTGGTGACCTTCCAGAGTAGGTGACACAGTGGTTTTGGCTTTCGCCATTAAGAGACTAATTACCGCCGCTCACTTTCAGAGAACCTTTAACGGAACCATACGATGCCTAGTCTAGGTTCTCTGGTACTCCTCAACGTCATTAGCGGACTTTCAATGGCATTTCTCCACAGAAGATTGATTGATTGAGTTTATTAATTCTTACTGGCGTCGCAACGACGAGGTTATTGATGCCGAGTCGACCATAAGAGTGAGCTGATCAGACAATGGAGGACTCAGCTCAATCACGTGACTTCTCCTGGTCTGTGCCCTCCAGAGCCTCGGTACCTCGGCCCGCAAGACAATCCATACCCCCTGCTAGGGACCTCCCCGACACCCGTGCCCCGGAACGACCGCACCTGGGGAGCCTTGCATCAAACTTCTCCCTTTCTCCAGACAGGATGTCTGGAGAAAATCCACAAAACCTACTTCAGATAAGACAGATACTGAAACACTTATGCAATATATAACAGGGCTGCTAATATAAAATAGTGTAAAGGGCAATGAATACTTCACAACCCTTACATAAATCTGTTAGTTTAAAACAGGTACAATACCGATTGCAAACAGGGAAATCAATAAATCATGCTGAAGTGCAGCTTCTTTTAGACTTTTACTGTCTAGCATGGGACTATTAACACTTGATGTTGTGGATGACTTGATCTTATAATCATTATTATTGTATCATATCCATCCATACCTTTCTTCATAGTAATTTCAGCTGTTTTCATTGCTGTATGGTACATGTATGGAGTTGGATCTAACGCTGTCAATAGTACTTTTGTGATATAAGTGTATATCATTCTCATCACGTTCGAGTCATGCTCATGAACTCAATATTGACCATTCCTCCCTATTGTTTAGTACCGGTGATTTTAGTTTAATGTTATGAATAAACATTAAGAATGCAAAATTTTTTTTTTTTTGGCTTATTTTTTTAATTTTCTCAATATTTTTGTGCTATTTTTTATGAGTTGAGAGGTAGTTTCCATGCCGTTTACGAAAAAGTAATCAAATTCCCAAGAACTGAGTAAAACCAATTACTAACTAATAATTTAAAAACGGAGTGCACTCTGACCGAACCGCCCATCTTACTATATACATAAGATAACACAAAAAAAATTATCAACACTATCCACACTTGCTGAAGTAATACAAAAGAGTGATAATCAAGATAATGGTAATAACCGTCATAGAATTGAGAATAGTTAAAAAATTGAATGTAACAAAACTATATTGATTATGAATTACAGTAATAATGAGAAAAGGAAAATACCAGTAATAATAATCGTAGCAATATATTAATAATGACAGATTCTGCAGATGACACTTTGCAAAAACAGAGATTTAGTCATATAGGGAACAAACGCCTTATTTTCCCATCTTCCTCAGACTGGACATTGTTCGCCTTACAATAATTTTTTAAATTGTCCAAATGTTTTCTGTGAACATCTGTATGGCAGAGTGGTAGCGAGGGAGTCGTTTGTGAGGGCGTCTCAAAATGTCATTTTGCACAACAGTGATACTTCTCATGGTCTCTTGGGTGCAGTTCGTCCAGAGGGAGCACCCATAGATGCTGTAGCAATACGAGCGGAAGAGCAGCAGTTTCACGTCTCAGTGATAGAAGGCAACTTCCTTGCAATCATGTTGCCAGTTGCGCATAGTTTTACGACACCTCTGTTCTATGTCTGCCATATCTTTTAGGTCGTCCGTGATAATGTGGCCCAAATTCGCAAATTCGTTCACGGGAAATTTGTGGTTCTGCCATATACTTAAACGATCTCGAGAGCAGCGACATGCACTGGGTCTTGGTTTCATTGTATAGGATATTAAACTCCTCTGCATTTTGTCAGCAATTGTCCCAACGTGTACTAGTTTTCTGTTGGTTTTTAAAATCCCACTTTACAGCTGGTGGGCAGTCAGTTTTATGGCATTCATAGTAAGGAGGGATCCATGGGGTACTGCATGACACCTTTAAAATGATGTGATTGTAGGCCGTTGCATTGATAGCATACTCTCGTAAAGAGAGTTTGACTACTGGGTTGACCAAAGTTACTTTGCCTGTTACTGACATTAATTTTTGTCGTAAATTTTCGATACAAAAGCGGATTATTTCTTGTGATGTCATATCAATGTGATCAAAGAAAAAACAACAAATAGATACAATGGAGATTTTTCCATAAGATTATCCCACTCATGTAACAACATGCAAATGATTGTACAGTGCAAAAACACAAAGTTTTATTTATTTACTTCACTGAAAACCGTTATAACAGAAATTAGTGCCAATACTTTCCACCTGTGCATCGTTTTATTTTAGTTCATGTTTTTTTCACGCACTATTTGGCAAGAACATTTGTCAGAATAAAGTAATTGAATCTAATTTTAGGTATTATTTTTTTTCAAGCTATGGACATTTCAGAAATCGATGGCTTCATTACTGAATGTAAATATTAAAGGAAGAAAAGAATCGGTGACATTTCACATTAATATAAAGTCTAAAGAAGCATCTGGAACATGGAAATTACAGGACCATATTTTATGTGTGGTTCATTTACTACCAAAGATCAGCAATGTACCATCAAACTGAAATCAAGATCTACCAGTTATACTTTAGATGTTCTCTGGGGATCAAGATAAGAGCTGGGCACCGCACAGCCTCTGTTCAACTTGTTCAAATGGACTAAGGGATTGGCTTATGGAAGAGAGCAATGCCGTTTGCGGTACCTATGATATGGAGAGAACCAAAGGATCATTTCACAGACTGTTATTTCTGCATGGTTATTGTATGTTGGTTTACTGTACAGACTAAGCATAAATTGTATATCCCCACTTGGAATCAGCAAGAAGACCAGTACCGCACAACGATGATGACCTTCCTATTCCAGTGCCACCGGAGAATGGCCTTCAAATGTCTGACGAAGATGTTTTTCTTGAGGAAAATACTGCTGATAGCGAAGAAACCGAGGTGGATGCGGATTTTGTGATTAGAAATGAAAACGAACCACGTACAGAAAGTTTCTCAAGGAGAGTTGAATGATTTGGTTAGAGACTTGCCATTGTCGAAGGATAAAGCTGAACTATTGGCATCTCGTCTACAAGAAAAATGTCTGCTTAAGAAAGACGTTTTTGTTACTCATTTCAGAAAGAGAAATAGAAATCTGACTTCTTACTTCTCTGTTGATGGACCGCTTTCTTTCAGTAATAACATTGAAGAGTTATTTTGTTGCTTGTTTCAGGAACATGTTCCATCTGAATGGCGCTTATTCATTGATTCATCTATGAGAAGTCTCAAGGCAGTACTACTACACAACGGCAACAAGAAACCATCCATTCCCATAGGACATTTATTACACATGAAGGAGTGTTACGAGAACATGCCATAAAGTACACAAACTACAGGTGGAAAATATGTGGAGACTTGAAGGTGATTGGAATGTTGATGGGAATACAATCAGGATTCACGAATTATTGTTGCTTTTTATGCCTATGGGGCAGCCATGCAACTGCCAAGTGCCATGTGCAATCAGAGCAGCCCCTGCGAAAATCATATGAACCAGGAGTTTCTAACGTCCAGAGTAAGCCACTTGTAAGTCCAGAAAATGTTCTCCTTCCCCCTCTTCATATAAAGCTTGGCCTCTTGAAACAATTCGTGAAGACACTTGCCAGGAAAAGCTCAGAAGGTTTCGAATATGTGAAGGCTGTTTCCAAAAATCACTGAGGCAAAACTGAAGGAAGGTGTATTCGTAGGATCACAGAAAAAATAACTCCTGAAGGACAACAACTTTCTCACAACACTGGATGAGACTGAGCTTAAAGTCTGGGAATCTTTCAAATGGCTCTGTGAAAATTTTCTAGGCAACAATTAAGAGATCTCTAGAGTTTAGAAATAGAGTGAAATGTCTTCTAGACTCCTATGCTGCAATGGGCTGTCGGATGTCACTGAAAGTCCATTTCCTTGATTCACACTTGGAATTTTTTGCAGAGAACCTTGGAGCAGTGTCTGATGAGCAAGGGAAACGATTTTCATCAAGATATTGCATCTATGGAACAATGATATCAAGGATTTTGGAATGCAGGGATGTTAGCTGATTACTGCTGGATGTTATACAGAGATGAAACCTGAGAAAAAACCCCAAAGAAAGTCCAAAGCTAAAAGATTTTAAGTTGTATTTCATTAGAGTACATTCTAACTTTATTTTGTACATAATAGTTTTGATTTTGTACAATAAAATGGCATGTAAGTCATATCTTATATGAGTATGCTTTACATACCATGCACGTTAAAACAATGAGTATCGGTAACATTAAAATGTGACCCCATAGAAACAAACGAACTTCAGATACGTAATCAGCATCAAAAACTAACACAGGAAAGTCAGTTTGCAACTCTGATGACTAAAAATTTTTAATTTTGTTAACCAGTCGATATAATTGTGATATATGGGAACTGTCTCTTTTTTTCAACTTGAATAGTTTATTTTTTTTAATAAAACTGTGAAAATTGTCAACCTTGTCTGTTCAACCCTACCCTGTGTAGCTGCTGCTTGGTCCTGTACGATCTTGTCATCGGCCCTCAACATTTGGGCAACGAACTTGTGATAAAATTGCAACGCCGTAAAAGCATAAACAAAGAACTGAAAATTGATTGGGACTCTTCTCACTAGCCGCAATTCTGATATTTTTCCTGTGACATTATTAGGTACTGGCTGCATATTCCCGAAGTGCACTGAGCGTTTGGCCAGACTCCGCCCCTACAGCCACTGTGGGCGGAGATATGTCACTCTCCTAGCAGACGATGCCCTCTTCGTTCTCTATTGAAAAACAAAAATTTATTTACAAATTCTGTCTTGTATATAGTAAAAGAAAAGTAGAAGTCAGGCCACACGTCAGCTGACGAATGTAAACAAAACTTTGGGTTTAGGAAATGAAGCTCCTTTCCTATTAAATGTGCTAGCATTTGACAATTACTCATATCAATCAAGTAAATATATATATTTGGAAACACCATTAACTGTCACATTTTGAGCTTCAATTACAATGAAATGTGTATATATTTGTGTCATTGTCATAGCATCAATTCACATTGTAATGTAAAACTTTAGCCAAAAGAACTTTGGCTAGCAGCATATTACAAAAAATTTATGAATAATATTGATTTATATAGCAAAATATGCATATAGCTATCGTAAAATGTGGATATATATCACAATTTCATGTTTGCACAACATAAAAATAATAAAAACATAACAAAATAAGTTAATGACGGAGGAGAACAAAAAAGGGCGTCGTCTGCTAGGGGATGGAGTCTGTCCAAACGCTCAGTGCACTTTGGGAATATGCATACCGGCCACCGTCAGTTTTATCCGAGATTAAGTTTGCCATCCCCAGGGCTGTCACGTTGTAGTAGTAAAGTAACTGTCGTTTAGTCATCCCGCTTTAGATTCAAGTCATTGTTTTACTATAATGAGATTCAGTTTTGGTGTTTTTCTAAATTTGTGAAATGGCTAAAGAGAAATCGTCCTTATCGCCACATGTGTGAACATATATGCCCTTAAGGTTTCAAGTTTGTGTTCGAGAAAGCTGTGGTTTTACTTTCCATGTTGCTAAATTTATCAGAATTTAATTTTGTAATAAAATGCTTGTAAAATAACATTCTTGTTTAGTGTTCACCCCCCTGTTTGTGGATTTTTCCTCATAGTGTCTAGGTCATCCGTCCCATATCATCTAGAGGGGATAAAATGAGTCGTTCAAATACCGCTGAAATTTGCGACAATAATTTCCATTCTTTCCTCTTGTCTAAATTTGTCATGAATCCAAAAGATCCTTATCCTCCAACTCATAATTTGGTTGACAGTGAGTCGTAGAGCAAAAATTCACACGCTCCCTCCACGATGGTAATCAAATGCTGCTGAACTGTCCATCTTGTTTTCTGGTGGGGCCACAAATGCAGAAAGAAGACGGACATGATTATAGACAGGCGAGGCCACTTTGGCAGTGTAGGGCACACCCTGGACACACCTGGTGGATTCGGTGGGGCAGCATCCTAACTCTCCTGGATCAACAGCACATTATGTTATGATGATATCGAATGCTTACTTTCCATCTCCAGAATAACAGCAGTGTTAGACAGACAGAAAATTAACATTAAATGTAAAGTGAAGAAATCTATATCTGGTCAAGTCTTCCAAGATGGCCTCCTAAGCCCGCCTGCTTCTCTCCCCTCATCCCTTAGAGGTCTCCCTTTATTTCCAATGAAAGCATTTCCCTCTCCACATATCTTCATCTCCAAATCTCTATCAATTTATGATGTCATATTTCTCCAAACGTTGATACTCATCTGTCAGTTTTGTTATGTCAATACGGCCTTTAGAGGTCAGTCTGCAATTGCTGTGCTATAATGCCTGTCGATGTAACTTTTCCAAAAGTTCTGTGACAGAATTAAGTCTATCGGAGAGAAGGGAAAATTTATAAAACTGGATTAAATGTTTTTGACCCAAACAGACTGGCAGATCCAAAGTCAAGTTAAACAAAAAAGTAATAAAATGCAGCGCCTTGTACTAAGATTTGATTATGTGTCCAACAGAACCACAATGACCTTAATCGTTGTTATCAGCAGGGCTTCGTTATAATTATGCCCAGATATCATATGGTTATGTATAGGCACCAGCTGTTTTATCTTTAATGCTCCAACTGATGATGAAGCCTCATTTCAGAATGATTTTTGCGATGAAGGGCATGGCACGGAAAAAATAGCAGAATTAATTTTAATTGGTTTCTACTAATATTTTTATTGAATCATTATTGTTCCCAAGAAATAACTTCATTGTAGTAAATAAATCTTTATTACAAATAAAAACTTACAAACTTTGACTCCCAAGTAATGGTTGTCATGAAAAAAAATGTGAGTTCTATTTTTCTCTTGAATTTTGCTTCTGCCAGCAGTCTCGGACTGGAAGTTGGGAGATGTAAGAAGGTGGCAGAGACATGGTTCTTTCTAATATATAACTCATTTATATGTGCTTAGGAATCTACATTTGACCAAGTTGTGGGTACCCATATTACAAAATAAACCTTGAAACGGGTTATTTACCAGTGTGCTGGATGTTCTCGGCAAGAGTTAATGAGTTAATCACAGGTAAAAGTTACTGAGTTACATTGTATGCGTGTATCCATATGTCGGTTAGTAGGGTCGTAAATATGAGTCAGAGAAAATTTACATATAATCTCTAGTATGTGAATTAGTGGGGGAATTAGGCGACAAACTGTCATAGTGGACACAAGTGATTTTGGCATAGAGAAGGCGTTCGGAGGTCTGTCGGAAAGGTAAAAGTGAAGTACTAGAGAAGGGGGAGGATGATGTGACACACATTTTATTGACGAACTTTAATGTTTAATTGTCTGATAATTATGGGCTCTTTATTTCAGATGGATTCGAAGTCACCTTATAGAAAAATGGGATTTCTCTAAACTTGTATTGACTTTTGATAAACTATGAATTTGTGGACAGAAAGAGATAAGAGGGGGTACTTACTTCAAAATGATTTTGTGAAGATATGATAGTTTAACGTTTTTTTTTAAGACAAATCTTTACATATTTTATTCCATTTTCATGTTAGCTATTTTTAGGAAATAAAAAGTATATTTTTGTAATAGCATGGAGTTTTGAATTAGACCTAGACTTTGATATCTGATTTTCAGCTAACGTCAGGGGCGGCACTTAACCATGAAAGGTAGCTCACGGTTTCAAGTTAGGAGTTCTCTCCAAGTGTTTAAACAAGTGTCGTTTTGACCTCGTAAGAGATTGGGGGCAAGTGGAAAAGGGCATTCATGCCTTTAGGTTACGTTTCCGGAGAGACTAGGATTTTATAGATTAGGCATATGTTGGGAAAAAGTGGTTAGGATTATGTATATTGGCAACTGACTCTTTTGCTGATTTATGGGGAATTTATCTAGTAGTCCAGGGATTTTTCGGCTGTTAGCTGGCTGCTGGGCGTTTGGCAGTGAGGTTAGCTAGTTTTTAAGGGTAAGAGATGTTTTTGTGTTTCTTGGGGGAAAGGGATAACGGGGAATTTAGTACGCACGGTTGCAAGTGTAACTGGATATTACGCACCAAGGCGAGTGCAAATGACTTCGTGTTCATGTGCCGTAGCCTATGAAGACGTAATGTGAAAGTTAATTTTTTGTTTTTTTTTTATTGGCATTAATTTGCTCACAAGTGTATTTCATTTTGATGTCACTTGGGTGTGAGGAGTGGACAAAGAGGCAGGTAGAAGTGTACTGACTTTATTACAGGTAAGAAAAATATAAATACACAGCATGCGGACGGAAATGTGGTTACCGACCCGCGAGAGACCAAAAGTGGGTCGGCAAGACCCGATTTGTGTTTCTTGAGAAGCATATAATATAAATATAAAAGTACACAAAATATGGCTATACAAGTTATATACACTGGCGGAAAGCAGCTGAACGCTCTCGCGGAGGGAAGTAAGAACAATGTGAATGATGAATTACATATGGAGAAAATTATGGAAAAGCGTTGTCCTTACATGGGATTCAACGGACATTAGTGGGTTTGTTGTAATGGTAATGCATTAGAAAAAGTTGTATGATTAGTTTCATTTTTGTATGTGTGTGTATGTGCAAGACCATCGAGATAGAAGGCCTGTTCGATGTGACGTCATGACGTGATGACGTCCACCCTGGTGGTCCGACTCTCCAAGGCGAGTGACTGGCAATTCACTCCCGACTCTCGATCTTCCTTCGCTTACATCACTTGGACACGAGGTGTTTTTGTGGTTCCATTGTTTTATTTATGAACTGGAACATAAAACTTACATGGCATCATGAGGTAGCGAGCCATGGATACATCTAGTGTCTTTTTTTTGACGAACTTACTGTGGTAAGCAGATAAACTCGGCAATAAGTTCACTGCAACAGGTATTACCTATTTGACTTTTCTCTCTGGATGACTTTCGACTGCAATGTAAATACAGTCTTCATTCTAGGTAGAAGTTGTGAGCAACAAGGTCAGGTGCAATATAAAGAAAGACTGGTTTAGCCTACATTGAATTTTAGTAGGAATTCATATCAACCAATGCTTAACAGAATCAAATAGGTATAGGCTAGGCTAAGTCAAAGAACTCCCAGTGTAGCCTATACACCTGTGTCAAACAACCCAGTTCAGGACTTATAAAGCTTTGGAAAAAAATAATTTAAATGTCATAATAGCCAAGACTAATAATGGTAGCAGTAGTCAGGTAAGGCAAGCAGCATATAAAAAGTTCCCAACAAGCAAAGAAAGGGCAAACACATCAAACAAGTAAACCTAAGAAAGGTATATTGCAATGGTTAGGACAAGGGCCCTGTATCAGGTAAGAAGGTTGCAAATATGATACCTAACATTACCACAGACATAAGTTATAGGTTCATCACAACTTAAGTACAGTATAGTGGTGGGGAAATAGGGGTTTCCATTGACAATAGTCAAAGGCATTGGACAAACCTTTTGGGCCTAGATGGGTTAAGGTGGAAAAAGTAGACTGGCATAATATTCTAAGGGTTACAGGTTCAAAACAGGAGCCTACATTAGAAATTTCACTAACCTAACCTAACCTATCCTCATTGCATTACTAGGTTTCAGTGTTCATATATACACGCAAAAATATTAAAAGACCACCTTTCTTCTTCCGCAGGTAAAACTTCAGTACAGATTAATGAAATACCATACTTATGCCACAATTAATGCCCTACCTACAGTTAAGCCTAACTGTACAGCACATGCATTTTTTATGTCACTGAAGTACGTCACTTAGGAGATCTCAAGATTCCTACAGAGGTTCATGATACAAATATCATCAAGCAGATATTCAGTAACTCCAGAGAGCAGGTACTGCTGAATGTATTTCTAACACCAATATATATTTCATTACTGTTATAAAACTAGTTACTTCATTTTTGGCAATAATTTTAGCTCTAGTTAATGATTGAATAAATTAGATTTTTCATCAGAGCTGATAATATTGTTTTTTTGTTATACGTATAGTTGTTCCCCTCAAAGTTACTGTACTATCAGGAGAGTGTTTTTCAAACAGGTCTGCCCAGCATCGTAACAAAAGGACTCAAATTTTCTTATGTACATTAAGAGTAAATGTAAATCATTACTACCCAATGACAAAATAGCGATACTGATGGTGGATGAAACTCACGTACTTAATACCAAATTTTCATTATAAAGGCAAAATGTTGTTGGTTCAGCCTTTGGCTATAGTGAAGCTGCAACAGGTGCATTTTACTTTGCTGAACAGGTAAAGTCTAAATTCAAGTAAGTTGCACAATTTCCCAATTAAAGCATAAAAGCTGATGTTCTGCACTGCACACTGAAGAAAGTAATTACATATAGGCTTAGAACAAATCATTTTTACAGTGTTTTGCATTGCAACATCATAATGCTATCACTGGGAAAGCAATGTCCTATTTTCCCAGCAATCCACAGCTGTCTATAGTGTATCCTCACCCATTTCAGAGTAACAAAGGCCGTTTTTCATGCATGTTTCAGTAAAGTTGTTAAAACATATCAGGAATAATTGGCTTGGCCAGAAAGTTATAAATAAAACAATAAAGTTACCTCAGTTCTCCTTTGATGTCAATAATTTGGAAAACTAAATTCATAATGCACCATTATAGATGTTTACTCAGTGAACATTCATATAAACCATCATTAAAAGCATTATCTCCCTACACCTTTGAGAAGCAAAATGTTCATTTAATTTTAAAGATATCCAATGAATATATCGTTCAAGCTTTATTGGAAAAAATCACTCCCTTTATTTAAATTCAGGATGCAAATGTCAAAATTTTACATTTGGTCAACAATCATGAATTTAAACGTTTAAATGTCAAAGGGTAAATAATAGATAAGCTGCTCAATAAGTAATGAAGGTTATAGTACAGAATAATTAACAATATGGGCTTCTACTAACGTTTTATTGAATAAAATAACTGTTGTAGCCAAAGAGAAAGTTAGAAAATTTAAATACCAAATAATGACTATGTAAGAGAGAATTATTTCATTCGCATATATAATAGAAAGAACCATGTTTTCTTGTGATGTAAACCTATGCACTGCTGTTTATTCTTTGGTAGACACTATTGTAACTAAACAAATTTTTTGGTTCAGCATTTTATATTAATCTTATAAATTGTGTTTCGAGTAAGTATTATTTGGTGTACACTGATTAGTGTAGACAAGAAAATAAGTAAATTAATAATTGGCGGACCAAAAATGATAGATTTTAGCGAGGATTTGTTTACATTTCTTTCGTCTGGCAGCGTAGTCAGTGCTAGCAGCTCGGACCACCCTTGCTTACGTCACAAAACATCAAACAGGCCTTCTATCTCGGTGGTCTTGGTATGTGTCTGTTGGTGTGTGAATGTGTGTGTGTGTGTGTGCATGTATATATAGATGACAGTAAATTCATGAACTCTGATCTGATAATGAGGATTGCCATTATTTTTATCATTTTCTTATGTTATCTCATATGATTGTATCTTATTCTAAAACGCAGAGACATTTCATCACATGATATCTGGATGATAAATACGCTATGATTAAACTCATCATATATTTATGTTGTAGCTATATTACAAGAATTAAACATAATAATTTCACCGTATCTGTTATGCATATTCATTTTCTGCTTTGCACAACCGTTCATGTCATCAGCATTAAAGCGGAACAATCCAAAGAGAGAAAAACAAATAGAAAAGTAAAATCTGGATTTTCAGACATTTCTTCAGCTTCATTCTTGATGAGCAACTCTCTCATGGAAGTGTATTGGGATATTATAATGTATTTCATCATTTGCATGGAAGTGCTTTGGTGCAGCATAGCCATAAGAAAATAATAGGTATGGAAACGGGGGCTCAGGTGTGTCTGCTACTCAAAGCTTGCAAAGTCCAGGAAGAGGTCGCTGAACAAAGCCAAATTGCAGCCTACCACTAATCAAGGCGGCCAAAAATATTCACATTCATTCATTTATTTGTGTTTTTGCAGGTGGAGGGTAAGTTAATATAAAAATATATAGAATGTTGAAAGTAGAGAATCCATAGAATAGCCAGTTTAGATTCAAGGGAAAAATGTTGTCTAAATGGAGCAATGACAGATTGTGGCTTGGATTGTGTATATATGGCTAAAATATTGGGGGACTGGGCAGGGAGAAAACTCAGGAGAGAGTATAGTAGACTTTGCCATGTCTTTTGATATGGCAATAGTGAACACATTCTTATAAAAGAAGAGGAAGCACTTGATAACATACAGGAGTGGCGGTAGATGCACACAAATAGATTACCTTTACAATAGAATAAGATTGATTGAAGTCAGGAACAGGGTTCCCAGACGTACGAGTAGGATAATTTGACCCTCTACGAATATACAATATTCGCGATATATGTAAGATAATTACTGGAAATGCACGATTATTTGAAACTTTTTGTTAACTTATAGAAATTTAAAAGATTCAAGGCTATAAGGCACCCAAGGTCATTCAACCGCCTGAATAAGTAAAGCTTAAAAGGAGCAGAAGGCAAAAAAGAAGATATGGAAAGGTAACGGACAAATATGTACCTCTCTCTCTCTCTCTCTCTCTCTCTCTCTCTCTCTCTCTCTCTTTGATGAAGGTGATGATAAGGATGATGAATAAGGCAGTGAAGTCATTTTTTTTTCTGTATACATATTTTTCGTTTTTATTGTTATTACAGTGTGGGATGATAAAGAACAATTAGCGAGTCCTTCATAAAACTGTATAGTACTGATCTTTTAGTTTCGTTTTCATTGATGATAATACTGATGATTATTACAGTGATCTTTTTGTCATATTTTTCCATTTCATTTCATTAATGTAATACTGATGATTAGTAATGGTTATAAGTGAAGAATTGAACGTAAACAATTATATGATTTTGCTGCATTTTTTTTTTTTTGTTTTTGTTTTTTTTGTAATGGTGTTGTAATGTGATGTTTAAGAACAATTGGCAATTTTCTTAAAGCAATACTCATGTTAGTTGTGATTTTTTTTTTCTTTTTTAAAGTTTACATTGGTGACAGAATGACAATAACAATCACTGAAGTACTAAATAGGCTAATTTGTACAGCTTACAGAAAAGTTATCTTTTTGTTTTCTATTTTTTTTTTTTTTTTTTTTTTGTCATTATGAGCAATAAATAGAAATGACATCACAATTTTTCTATTTAGTCTTACATTAATAGATATAAAGATATATTGCTGTAGGTGAAATACAGCTATATTATGATATGAAATATGTACAATAATTCTAATCAAATACGATAATTTAAAGAGGTTTGGTACGATAATTTGTCTGATACATCTGGGAAACCTGGTCAGGAATTGTAAAGTTATTCCAGGTGACCATGTGGCCCCCCAACATATATGCTCCTTTGTATGGATTTGAAGATAAAAAGAGAAATGAATGGAGTAAAGAAAGAAAGTCAAGTGGTATAAATTTTTATGGGACGGGATAGTGGTAAGAAGAGAGAGTTTAGGAGAACTGGAAGAGGTTGATCTGGGAATTGAAGATGTTGGGAGAATGGTGGAGGCATAATGTATCAGTTATTAGCAGATATGGAAAGGAGATACTAGGGGAAGTATCTGGAATAGTAGTAGGGAGGAAAAAGGAAAGCTGGTGGTCGGGGAGGATGGTTGGTGAAGGGTAAAAGGGAGCAAAGAAGAGAGATTTTGAAGAGTCACAGCTGGAGCAGAAATGAGAAAGATTAAGAGAAAGAAACACAGAGGTAAAAAGGGTGTAGCTCAAGCTAAGCAAGGCATATGAAGAGGTCTATAATGAACTGGCAAACAAGGAAGGGTTGAGTAAGATGCTCAAACTGTCAAAAGTGAGAAATAAAAGAATGAAGGATATCACCCATATTAAGCAAATGAAAGATAGGAAATGGTACTATCGTAAAAAAAAGGAAGACGCCATCTTGAAAAGATGGAAAGAGATATTTTGAGCAACCGCTAAATAAGAGAAAATGAAAGACTTGTAAGACAGGATGGACAAGTGAACATGGGAAGAAAAAAAAAATGGCAATGGGGATCTCTAGATGAAGTGATACAAGCCTTAAAAAGAATGAGGAATGGGAAGACAAACAGGACCTGACTTAATCCCAGTCGAAGTTTGGAAAGCCTTAGGAGGAGGAAGGGGTACAATCTTGTATGATCTGATGGTAAAAATATTTGAACAAGAAAAGATACCGGAAGAATGGCAGGAAAGTATCTTGATACCTATATTTACAGGTAAAAGGGATATCAAGGAATGCAGTAATTATAGAACTATAAAACTAATGCTTCATACGTTGAAGATTTTCGAAAGAATATTAGATAGTAAGCTGAGAGAAGAAGTGAGAATATGGAAGGAACAGTTAGGATTTATGGAGGGAAGTGGCACAACGGATGGAATATTTTGCATAAGGCAACTGATGGAGAAATTCAGAGAAAAACAATGAGACCTGCATCTGGTATTCATAGACCTTGAAAAGGCCTATGACAGAGTGCCAAGGCAAGAAATATGGAGATGTTTGAGGGAGAGGATGGTGCCGGAAAAGCATATCAGAATTATTCAGGAGATGTACAGGAATGTGTATACTAGAGTGAGAAGCAGTGTTGGAGAGACAGATGGATTTGAGATAGGAGATGAATTACACCAGGGGTCGGCACTTAGCCCATTCATCTTCAACATTGTGATGGATGTAATGACCAGGGATGTTAAGAAGCAGTGCCATGTGCATATTACATGCAGATGACATTGTTGTTGTGTTCAAGGGGAGAGAGGAGTTGGAGGGGAGGTTGGAGATGTGGAGAGCAGCACTTGAGGAGAGGGGAATGAGAATAAGCAGATCAAAAACCGAATATATGTGTTCCAGTATTACTGAGGATGGTGGAAATAGCATAAGATTGGGTGGGGAAGAAATAGAGTACTATAGTTTAAGCACTTAGGGTTCATATTAGAAGATAGTGGAAGCATGGACCAAGAGGTGAAACGTCAAATTCAGGCAGGATGGAATAACTGGAGGTCTGCATCAGGGGTCCTCTGTGACAAGAAGGTCCCTCTGAAATTGAAGGGAAAGTGTCATCGGATGGTGGTCAGACCAGCAATGTTATATGGAACAGAAACAGCAAGTATGAGGAAAACAGAGGAGAAGAAGATGAATGTAGTAGAAATGAGAATGTTGAGATGGATGTCGGGAGTAACAAGGATTAGATAGGATTAGAAATGAGTATATCAGAGGATCGACAAAGGTAGTTGAAATATCAAAGAACATACAGGAGGAAAGGCTTCGATGGTATGGACACCTGTTAGAAAGAGAGGAACACTTGCTGGAAGACATACGATGGAAATGGAAGTGCGTGGTAGAAGGACGAGGGGAAGACCAAGAAAGAGATGGCATGATTGTGTAGGTGAAGATATGCTATGGAAAGGTATTAACGAGAGCGATGCACAGGACAGAAATCGATGGAGACGACTCATTCACAATGGCAACCCCATATAAAAATAGGTTATAGCTGGGAAGAAGATTGGAGGACTTATTTTGCAGTGGGAATGGCATGCACGTTATATGCTGATAGGAGGGATTAAAGGATTTTTTTTTAGGAAGTTTTAGTCTTCCTTCTAAAGTGTATTCGATAAGTATGTATAAAACGAAAAACTGTAGTTGTTGTGTGCTCTTAATGGTTAAAATTTATTAAATTGAAAAATAAAGGAATTTTATGTGAAAAAAGATAATTTATCACATACTAAATAACTACAAATTTCAATTAGTTAAGAAAATATATTTTTATTTAAAGTAATAATTTGTTAATTTCAAATTTTCACATTTTAGTTAACGAAATTATACGTTAGAGGCATTATGTACCTACATTAGTAGTTTATTATAGATATCTTTTCATGATACAGAAACAAAATTTATATGTGCTATGTAGGGCATAGTATATCTATATATATATATGTATATATATATATATATATATATATATATATATATATATATATATACCTCAAATGTCAAGGAAAAAGAGAGACGTAAATAGTATGATATCTTAACAAAAGTGACTCGGTTTCATTTCCTTACGCATCAAAGAAAACGAAACCGAAGAAAACGAGATTTTTATCATAAGCTCATATACTATATATATATATATATAATATATATATATATATATATCTATATATATATATATATATATATATATATATAATATATATATATATATATATATATATATATATATATATATTTATATATATATATATATTATATAGTGCTAAAAAATTGAAGGAGAGATTTTTTTAATCTTTGCTACACAGAGTACATGACAGGAAGCTATAAAACATTGCTACTGCTTTTAAGCTCCTTGATTTCTTTACGACTCCGAGAGTTTTCCAATTTTTCACCCTTTCCTTATCTTTGTTGTGAGTTAGG
>NC_087222.1:1429649-1472149 GCF_015104395.2 Macrobrachium nipponense | reverse complement strand
TGCATGAAACATTAATTTTTACGCTGTAATTGAAGGAACAGCCTCCCTGAGGATTTTGTGCAATTGGAACTTCAAACGTTGAAGCAAAGTTGCATTGCATTATTACCTGATACACATCCTTCATGTATTTCAAATAATTTACTTACATTTTTATTTATTTGTTTATGTGAAGGGACTATTTAATAGTAAATATAGGTCCAGTACTGTTTTTTCTCGATCTTTTGTGGTATATACGTATTTATGTCGTCTTCTTATGTTACACCAATTCAGTGGTATTGGTAAGATACGGATTACTGCTTTGTTTTTGGAGAAAATCCATCGTGAAATAATCCAAGAGCTCATATGGTGATTGTGATAATGAAAGTTGGCACTTTTTTTTAGTCTAAAAATAGCTTCTTATCACGTTTTTCTTGTATTTAAAAACAACTGTTGGTTTACTTTGCTTCACTTTAGCTGGACATTTGCTTGCTAGCTTAATCAAATAAAAAAAGATCATTGGTTTGCAGTCTTTGTCTCTATTCCTCCAATCATTCACGGGTAGCTTAGATTTAAGTGGTTATAAAGATGAAACATAAGAGAACATCAGATAGGTGCAACTTCTCCATCAGCTTATATAATCCCATTCTGTTGTTCCTACCCTCTCTCCATAGGTGGTATTGTAGTCCGGTTTGACAAATTTCCTCATTTTGTGTTGTTCTTAATTCTCTTTATTAATTCACTAGTAGCCACATCATAACAATAGTCCATTATTTCCATGACTGCTTATTCTTAGTTTTCCATGATGTTCATGGTAATTGCTTTTATTAGCAAAGGAATTTATAAGTTGGAAGGTAAAGGAAAACACATCTTGGAGCAAGTTCTGCAGCAAGGAGGCATTCTCGCTCGTGTTGGAGGCGCCACCTGTTCACAATGATGGTTCAAAAATCGGCAGGCGTTTTGTGGAACACAACACGCGCCGTCACGTCGTCAAAAAATGCAGTGAAATATGATGCAATACTTGGTTTGAGATTCTTCTAAGACTTTCTGGTCATCTCGGGAGCCTGTGACGTTCGTGGTGGCCCGCCCCCAGTTTGTGTATAATACAACTGACGAAGTAGGAGATCATCAGTAGAGAGAGAGAGATCATCAATGAGAGATCACCATCAGAGATCATCAGTTAGAGATCAGAGATCCAGAGAGAGATAAGAGAAGGAACAGACGAAGGATCAGAGAAAAGGTGCTCGAGAGTTTTAATCAGAATCTGGTCAAGTCGTTTTGTCAGGGATTGACGACCGTGATACTTCTACATTGAGCAAGGATTCCGAGAAGAAACGTTCTACAAGAGGTTTCGAGGAGTTCCTGCCCTTCGAGTATCAAGAGTAGACATTGCTTTCTGCAATACGGAGTCAAGAAGATGTCAGAAGTTACAGTTCTCCTTTTGTGAAGCCATCACTTCAAGCATTGATTTCCGTCAGCTGAAGCTTTCCAGCTAGTATTAACATTGGCCTCACTGTTTCCCCAGTTCATGCAGTGTAAAGATCTTACTATTGCTATGTAAATAGGAGAAACCATTCTGCATTTATCTTTCTTAGTAAGCTTGTAAATAAACCTTTGTTGCGTTTGTGTATCTTTCTATATTCGTATCCCAAGTTTCAAATGTTGGTGTTGAATTTTTTTTTAATATTGAACCTGAGGCGGACCTCTCGGGGTTCGTGACATTAGTGGCGACCTTGCCAAGATATTCGGCACCATAACAGTTTGAAATAGGGTGAATATAGAAAGAACCAGAATGAGTGAGATGGTGAAAGAGTTTATTGAGTTGGGTAAGCTCCTAGGTCTAGAGGGGAATGATCTCCGTGAGTATGTTGAGAGGAAAGAGAGAGAAAAGTATGAGAGATGTAAGAGCGGCTGAGAGAGAGGAAAGAGCAGCTGAGAGAGAAATGCAACAAGAGAGAGAAGCAATGCAAATGCAGTAAGAGAGAAAAGCAATGAAAAGGCCTCAAGAGAGAAATGTTGGTAATGCAGCAGGAAGAAAGAGAGAAAGAACGTATGCATGAGTTGGAAATTGCTTGGTTAAGACAAAATACTAGTAACAGTCAGACAGGCGGGAACGAAAGTGAAGCTGATGATTTAGGTATGAGTGCAGTGCTGAAATTAGTACCAAAGTTTGATGAAGAAGATGTAACGAAATATTTCATGTGTTTTGAAAAGTTAATGGAAAGAGTAGGTTCTCCTAAAGAAACGTGGACTGTATATTTGCAGTCAGTTTTGAGTGGTAGGGCACTTACTGTGTATAGTTGCATGTCTAAGGAGGAATGTGATAATTAACGATATCGTGAAAGAAAAAACTGTTTTTTTAGCGTGTATAGGCTAGTGCCAGAGGCGTACTGTAAGAACTTTAGAAATTTGGGAAAGGATGAAAATATTACGTACTTTGAATACGGTAAGAAGTTAGAAAGGCTGTTTTTTTATTGGTTAACTTCTGCTCAAGTTGAGGATTTTGATAGTTTGAAGAATTTAGTGTTGCTTGAAAACTTCAAAGATAACGTATCCCCTGAGATTAAGCTTCATATAGAGGATAGGCGAGAAGTATCTTTTGCAGGAGCAACTAGGTTAGCTGACGAATATAGTCTAACTCATAATTTGAGTGTTAGTAAGAAACGAAATGATCATTCGTCTGGTAGAATACAAAGCAGTAAAGGTTTCAGTTCTAGTAATAGCAATGCAAGTAAAACTGATTATTCCTGCTATACATGCGAAAAACCTGGTCATACGTCTAAGGTTTGTAAGACTAAAGTGTCATTTAGTGGTTCAGAATTAACTTGTTTCTGATGTAATGGGAAAGGGCATTTAGCGAGAAATTGTACAGTAGAAAGGAAGGACGGTAAGAAACCAGTGTCTCTAGTTAACCTTTCGTCAGGTAGGAATGATATGATGAGAGAAACTAGGACATTTTTTGGTGAATTTCTGTTAGAAGGCGTAGTTTCCTCTCTTGGAGGAGTAGATTTGAGAGAAGTAGTCTTGCTTTGAGACACAGGAGCTGCTATCTCACTTGATTTAGGAGGAAGAGAGTGTGCCAGACAGAGCGGAAATCAACATGGAAGAAAAAGTCATGTTAGATGGATTTCCTAACACTTGTGTTCTTTGTCCTTTGTTGAAGTTGAATTTAGAAAGTCAGGTAGTGTCAGGATTAGTGAAACTAGCAGTTGTTGACAGTTTGCCCATTGATGGCGTTGACATTATTGTCGGTATGGCTTAGCTTTATCCAAGAATGTGAATCCTGTTGTGAATGAGAGTCCAGTGCCTGAAATGATAGTAACTAGGTCAGGTTTAGATACAGACATAGGCTACGGTCATAATTTGTTCATGGATTCGAACGAGGGTGAGTTCGTGGATTCAAACGAGAGTGTGATCATGGATTCGAACAAGTGTGATAGAGGTGATGAGGTTGATCTTGGCATGAGTGTGGCTGAGAGACCTGACTCTGTCGGTGCCAGTGATAGCCAAACGGAAGATGTAGCTGTCGAGGGTAACACAGATGATGTCGTGGAATAAAGTACTAGTTACAGTGATGAATTAGGCACTAACCTTTGAATAAGGATGTGCTAGTCAAGTTTCAGAGAGGGATGAAACACTAACCCAAATTTTTGAATGTGAGTTGGATGATGATCTCGATAATGTGTGTAAGGAAACTTTTTGTTTAAAGGATGGAGTTTTGTGTCGTTATGTTTGTCCTAATTCAGGTAGTAAAGGGGAAATCACCAAACAATTAGTGGTTCCTAGGAAGCTTCATGAACTAGTTTTGAATTTAGAACATGATGAGCAAGGACATTTGGGAGTAAATAAAACTTTCAGGTGTATTAGTAGGGCGTAACTTTTGCCTCCAAACTGAAGAGTGACGTAAAGAGGTATGTTTTAAGCTGTCATGAATGCCAAATTGCCGGGAAACCAACAAACGAATCAGTAATTCCCAGAGCTCTGTTTGTGTAATATTCCTTCAATAGGCGAACCTTTTGAGAATGTAATTATCGATATGGTTGGACAGTTGCCCAGAAGTAAGGGAGAGAATATATATCTGTTGACAATCATTGATAGGCTAACTCGCTATCCCGAGGTGGTACCCGTAAGAAGCTGTAATGCGAGGACTGTAGTTAAACGATTGTTAAATTATTTATCTAAGTTTGGTCTGCCTCGTACTATACAGAGTGATAATGGTAGCAATTTTGTATCCAAGTATTTCAAGGATAGAATGAAAGATTTGGGCATTAAACTCGTAACTTTTACACCTTATCATCCCGAATCACAAGGCATTGTGGAGCAGTTTTGCCAAATGCGAAACTGTGTAGTAACTTCGAATATGACTGGGAAGAAAAGTTACCTTTTGTTTACGGTTACACCACTAAAGGTCCTTTGGAAACGTTGAAGTGTAATTTAATTTTTAAGGAAGGTAGTGAAGATTACGTAACTAATCTAGAGTATTATAAAAACAATTTAAGAGATGCTTGGCAACTAGCGGAGGAGAACGAAAGTGCTTGGCTACTAGAGAAAGAGAACGAAAGTGAAAGTCAAGGGGAGACCAAATGGAAACATAATATTGGAGCAAAAGAAAGATGTTTGTGTGTAAGAGATAAAGTTTTAGTACTAGTCCAGAAAGAAGGTTCCTCTTTATCTTATAGGTTCGAAGTTCCTTTTTCAATTTTGGAGAAGAAGGGAAATCCAAATTACTCGATTGATATGGGTAAAAGTAGAGCAAAGTGGGAATGCAATCTAAACTTGCTTTCAGAATTACAAGGCCACCACCTGTGCCCCTTGGTAATTGTATCACAAAGAGAAAATTAGTTTGAGAAAAATGTATGGGGTGTTTTAGTATTTTCAAAGTATTAATCAGAGTTCAGGAAAAAAATGGAAAATTAAAACGGGAAGGATAAACATTATAGCAGATAGCCTCTCTAGAGTTTTCAAATGAGTAGCTGATGAACGTTTCTGTTTTGGCACGAGTGAGTGTGTGAATGGAAAAGTGTTTAAAGCTTTATGCAGAATTGTTCCCCTGCTGGATAATTCTTGCTTCTCTTCAAAAAAAATAATAAAATCAGTTGATTTCACTTTTTTCTTTTTTGGGGGGACGTGTCATGGTAATTGCTTTATAGCAAAGGAATTATAAGTTAAAGGAAAGGAAAACGCATCTTCGAGAAGTTCTGCAGCAAGGAGGCATTGTTAAGAAATTCACAATTCCGTGAAAACAAATTGTTTAAAAAATATCCACAATTATATAAAAATATATTTCCATGTAAAATATAAAACAAAGACTTTCGAACACTTGAACGGTGTTCCTCATCAGTGTGACGTTAAAATTTAACGTCACACTGATGAGGACACCGTTCAAGTGTTCGAAAGTCTTTGTTTTATATTTTTAACATGGAAATATATTTTTATATATAATTGTGGATATTTTTAACAAGGAGGCATTCTCGCACGTGTTGGAGGCGCCTGTTCTCATAATGTTCGAGAATCGGCAGGCGTTTTGTGGAACGCAACCACACGGCCGTCACGTCGTCAGAAAATGCATGAAATATGATACAATACTTGTTGAGATTCTTCTAAGACTTTCTGGTCATCTCGGGGAGCCTGTGACGTTCGCTGGTAGGCCCCACCCCCAGTTTGCTGTATAAATACGACTGACGAAGTAGGAGATCATCAGTGAGAGAGAGAGAGATCATCAGTGAGAGATCAGCATCAGAGATCATCAGTTAGAGATCAGAGATCTAGAGAGAGATAAGCGAAGGAACTGACGAAGGATCAGAGGGAAAGGGTGCTCGAGAGTTTAATCGGAATCTGGTCAAGTCATCGTCAGGGAGTGGGCAACCGTGATACTTCTACATTGAGCAAGCATTCCGAGAAGAAACGTTCTACAAGAGGTTTCGAGGAGTTCCTGCCCTTCGAGTATCAAGAGTAGACATTGCTTTCTGCAATACAGAGTCAAGAAGACATCAGAAGTTACAGTTATCCTCCTTTGCGAAGCCATCGCTTCGAGCATTGATTTCCGTCAGCAGAAAACCATTCTGCATTTATCTTTATTAGTAAGCTTGTAAATAAAAAAAACAAATCTTTGGTTGTGTTTTGTGTATCTTTCTATATTCGTATCCCAGTTTCAATTGTTGGTGTTGAATTTTTTCGTTTTTTTTTAATATCGGGGACCGTGACACCATAAAAACCTGGGAATTGTAAGTAAAAAGTTTAAAATATATAGATCAAAGTAAAGATTAAACAGTAAATATATAAATAATATGGGGAATCTTCACGATATGATGTTCATTATTTTATTGGTGATATGATTTGGGGCTGTTGAGTTTCTTCTTCATGATCTAATCTTTTCTATTACCTTACAATTAAAATATTCTTGTAGATATATCTTTAAGCTACCCAATTGTGTAGGATCTATGCTCTTCCCATAGTGTGGAGTCTATCACCCTGCACAAGATGATGACGCCTTCTGTAGTTCCTATTTTGACAGGCTGTTGGTAATCAGTCAAAGGCTGCTCTAGAAACTAAGACTGAAGCGAACAACAAAACCAATTGCTAATAATAGGTCCAATTGTTTGTTCTAGGTGCAGTATTCAGTGGAATACCACACTTTCCAAACATACGAGAAGAATGTATAACTCCAACATAAAGTTGAAGAAATGGATACCAATCTGATCTATTCATTTGATATACTATGTACAAAAACGACTATGCAATATTAAAAAGGTTACTTTAAACATTTATATAAAATTTTGAAAAATTATTTAAATTAATATTAAATACAACTTAACCTATTACAAAAAAAAAACACTTTATATTAGAATTTTTCTCCCAGCAGACGATTTCCGTATTGCATTGACCTCCATCCTATGAACAAAGAAACGGACTCTAAAACGGTAATTTTTTTATGGGTAGCTATGAAGAACAATGATCCAAAACACTTATCCTTCACTGATTCCCATTTTGGATCGTGAATGGGACATCGAATATCCTTTCAGAAGCACAATATACGGTACACACCACACACACACACACACACACACACACACACACATATCATATATATATACTATATATTAGATATATCTTAAGATATTATGTATATATAACGTAATATATATACTATTATATATATAATATAATATATATATATATATATATAATATATATAATAATATATATATAAATATATATATATATATTATATATAAGTCAGGTTTGGTACTGTGAGATTTCCTTAATGAACATATTCTTTAGAAGCTTCAATTTCAAGTCAGTGGCTACTTTTAAGGACTTCTTCTAAATGAACAGGGTTCGTCTACTGATTAATAATAATAATAATAATAATAATAATAATAATAATAATAATAATAATAATAATAATGTTTTGTTGTAAATTATTGCTGCATAAATTTTACAAAGGTTCTTCTCTAATTTATTAGGTAATTGAAGTTTTCTCACTGTTGTTTAATCAACCATTTTAACCAGCGCTGAGAAAACCGCAATTGGAAAAAAAATTGAGAAGAATCTTTGCAAAATTAACGCAGCTGATGCAGCAATAATTTTAAATTAAACATGGTTGAATGAGGGGGAACAGGCTTATGCGGACCTTGGCTGATTCGGACCAGGCTAATTCGGACCTTTATCCAGGCTTATTCGGACCTTCATATGATTGGCTGATTTTTCTATGCAGTTTTACCTCCTGAACAAGAATTTTTAGTAATATTTATTCTGACGACTGTAAGTAACCCCCAGGGGCTCGTACTAAACACAGCGAAATACATTTGACGCCCCAATTCCTGGTGGCTTTCGTATTCACGGGGACGAACAATGCGGGATTCCTATATAGAAGTACCAGATATTATAATTGTGTAAAAGAAATGATAGGTAATTATGATTGATTATGCAAATTAAACATAATTTTCTTTATAACTTCGTGGCTTTATTTGTCACAAAGGTTCCGTTCACGTATTCCTCTTCGGCCATTTGCAAGAAACACTTACAACGAAGAGGCGTTTTTGAAGAACTTATTCACATGAGGTTGCAAATGTAGAGGACATTTTGATTTATTTTATAAGTAATGTAAAATAAGATTTTTATACATACTTAATTTATTAATTTTCATTAGTAGTTTACAATATAAAATCTGATAGATTTTTATAAGTGGGCACTTTATAAGTAGCAGTCCAGCACTGAAACTAATTACTTTTAACATCAATTTTTCCTTGTAATTTTGAAAGGTTAAGGGCATGAAACGCTCTTCCTATTAAAAAACTGACTGTGCTATCAGCTTATAAGCAAGAAGCTACTGATAGGGTTGCACTCGTGTTACCAAAAGATATATCTTTGTGCTTTTAACATTAATTTGAGTATATACCGAACCTCTTGCAAAATTTTGAAATAACCTTAACAGAGAGTGAAAGTTGATAGAAAAAGAAATTAACATACTAATAATTAAAATTTTCCTCCCCCTCATGTGCTGCACGTGAACAGGCTTATTCAGACATTGTACTGGCTCATTTGGACCTAGTATGCAGTGGCAGCTCCTGTCTATCCTTCATAGGGGTGCTGTTACATCATTTTTTTTTTTCAATTCCTTAATATTAACTGCATAAACACATTGTATAATATATATATATATATATATATATATATATATATATATATATATATATATATATATATATGTAAGTGTTTACATAATAAAAATATGGAATGTTACTCCATATAGACTAAAAACAAAAGAGGTCAACCAGATTGCTTGCAGGAATGTGATCAGACCAGAAGACGGTAAAGATGATGTATTACAACAAAGTAGGCTAAGATAACATGCCACCGTCACCTGTAGTCATTATTCAATTGTTTGATAAATTTTAGTCCAAGCTTCCTGCTTGAAAGAAACACCATGACCTATAGCTCAAGCGGCCTACGTGATTAGTAACTATGTCATCTGATTGTATGTTCGTATGTAACTATGTCATCTGACTGTATGTTCATATGTTCGAGCTACTGTCTGCTTCCTTTATGACTGGTAACCGAGATGGTAGTAGAAGAGAATAGAGTTAGCTATCGTCATTAGAAGACCTGTACCTCTTTACCTAAGCTTTATCATGTAGAGAGAATAGAATTAGCCATCATCATTGGCAGAAGCGATCAAGCTATCGTTATTAGAAGACTTGTACAATCATACCTGATCTTCACCAAGTAAAACTTTAGAAGAATATATATATTTTTATACTTCGTGTTTTCTACAAGAACCTCCTCACCGAATCATCATGTGTTTAACACATCGTCGTCATAAACAAGAAGATAATCCTTACTTCGTAAAAGTGATCTACAAACCCCAAGACACTCCCTGAAGATGGAAGTGCAATACCAACCGACTTAGCGGAAGATTATCGCAAGTCTAACATTACCTCATAGGGCGCCTTATCATACAAGGCACAAGCCCTAAAACATGTAATATATATGTGTTTGTACGTATGTATAAAGTTATATGTAAAGAGGTACCCACCCCATAACATTTGTCTGCACCAGTATTTCCTTTAAAAGACGATTTCTTAGGCATAATAGAAATTGTCATGTCCATTACAAGATCCTGTGTGTTATCACATTTAGCTTCTCAGTATTGAACATTGTTTTTTTTTTTCAAATGTGGCGTTACGTTGGCCACAGTTGTCTGAAATCCGCCCCCTCAATAACGTCATTCACACCGCCAGCCCCCCCCACCACACTCTTCAACATTAATTTTATGCTTGAGGAAAAGCCTCCCTGAGGATGTCATGCAATTGGAACTTCAAACGTTGAAGCAAAGTTGCATTGCATTATTACCCTGATACACTCTTCATGTATTTCAATAATTTGACTTAATTTTTATTTATTTGTTTATGTGAAGGGACTATTCAATAGTAAATATAGATCCAGTACTGTTTTTTCTCGACTTTTGTGGTATATTTTATGTCGTCTTCTTATGTTACACCAATTCAATGGTATTGGTGAAATACGGATTGCTGCTCATATGGGTATTGTGATAATGAAAGTTGGCACTTTTTTTTTTTTTTTGTCTAAAATGGCTTCTAATCACGTTCTTGTATTTAACAACTGTTGTTACTAGCTTCAACTTTAGCTGGACATTTGCTTTGCTTGCTTATTCAATAAAGTCATTGGTTGCAGTGTTGCTCTGTTCCCGTCCAATCATTCACGGGTAGCTTAGATTTAGGTGGTTATAAAGATGAAACAGAAGCGAGCATCAGATAGGTGCAACTTCTCCATCAGCTTATATAATCCATTTCCTGTTGCACCTATCTCTCCATAGGTGGTATTGTAGTCCGCGGTTGACAAATTTCCCATTTTGCGTTGTTCTTAATTCTCTTTATTAATTTAACAAGTAGCCACATCATAACAATAGTCTATTATTTCCATGACTGCTTATTTTTCTTTATTCCATATGTCATGGTAATTGCTTTATAGCAAAGGAATTATAAGTTAAAGGAAAGGAAAACACATCTTTGAGAAGTTCTGCAGCAAGGAGGCATTCTCGCACGTGTTGGAGGCGCCTGTTCTCATAATGGTTCGAGAATCGGCAGGCGTTTTGTGGAACGCAACACACGCCGTCAGAAAATGCAGTGCATATGATGCAATACTTGGTTGAGATTCTTCTAAGACTTTCTAGTCATCTCGGGAGCCTGTGACGTTCGCTGGTAGGCCCCGGCCCCACCCAGCCCCCATTAAGCTATAAATACGACTGACGAAGTAGGAGATCATCAGTGAGAGAGAGAGAGATCATTCAGTGAGAGATCAGCATCAGAGATCATTAGTTAGAGATCAGAGATCTAGAGAGAGATAAGCGAAGGAACTGACGAAGGATCAGAGGGAAAAGGGTGCTCGAGAGTTTAATCGGAATCTGGTCAAGTCATCGTCAGGGAGTGGGCAACCGTGATACTTCTACATTGAGCAAGCATTCGAGAAGAAACGTTCTACAAGAGGTTTCGAGGAGTTCCTGCCCTTCGAGTATCAAGAGTAGACATTGCTTTCTGCAATACAGAGTCAAGAAGACATCAGAAGTTACAGTTCTCCTTTTGCGAAGCCATCGCTTCGAGCATTGATTTCCGTCAGCAGAAACCATTCTGCATTTATCTTTATTAGTAAGCTTGTAAATAAATCTTTGTTGTGTTTGTGTATCTTTCTATATTCGTATCCCCAGTTTCAATTGTTGGTGTTGAATTTTTTCGTTTTTTTTTAATATCGGGGACCGTGACACCATAAAAACCTGGGAATTGTAAGTAAAAAGTTTAAAATAGATATAGATCAAAGTAAAGATTAACAGTAAATATATAAATAATATGGGGAATCTTCACGATATGATGTTCATTATTTTATTGGTGATATGATTTGGGGCTGTTGAGTTTCTTCTTCATGATCTAATCTTTTCTATTACCTTACAATTAAAATATTCTTGTAGATGTCTTATCTTTAAGCTACCCAATTGTGTAGGATCTATGCTCTTCCCATAGTGTGGAGTCTATCACCCTGCACAAGATGATGACGCCTTCTGTAGTTCCTATTTTGACAGGCTGTTAGTAATCAGTCAAAGGCTGCTCTAGAAACAAAGACTGAAGCGAACAACACAACCAATTGCTAATAATAGTCCAATTGTTTGTTCTAGGTGCAGTATTCAGTGGAATACCACACTTCCAAACACGAGAAGAATGTATAACTCCAACATTAAGTTGAAGAAATGGATACCAATCTGATCTATTCATTTGATATACTATATACAAAAACGACTATGCAATATTGAAAAGGTTACTTTAAACATTTATATAAAATTCTAAAAAATTATTTAAATTGATATTAAATACAACTTAACCTATTACAAGAAAACCACTTTATATTAGAATTTTTCTCCCAGCAGACGATTTCCGTATTGCATTGACCTCCATCCTATGAACAAAGAAACGGACTCTAAAACGGTGATTTTTTATGGGTAACTATGAAGAACAATGATCCAAAACACTTATCCTTGACTGATTCCCATTTTGGATCGTGAATGGGACATCGAATATCCTTTCAGAAGCACAATATACGGTACACACACACACACACACACACACACACACACACACACACATATATATATATATTATAGATATATATATATATATATATATATATATATATATATATATATATATTATATCAGGTTTTGGTACTGTGAGATTTCCTTAATGAACATATTCTTTAGAAGCTTCAATTTCAAGTCAGTGGCTACTTTTAAGGACTTCTTCTAAATGAACAGGGTTCGTCTACTGATTAATAATAATAATAATAATAATAATAATGTTTGTTGTAAATTATTGCTGCATAAATTTTACAAAGGTTCGTCTCTAATTTATTAGGTAATTGAAGTTTTCTCACTGTTGTTTAATCAACCATTTTAACCAGCGCTGAGAAAACGGCAATTGGAAAACAAATCGAGAAGAATCTTTGCAAAATTAACGCAGTTGATGCAGCAATAATTTTAAATTAAACATGGTTGAATGAGGGGGAGCAGGCTGATTCAGACCTTGGCTGATTCGGACCAGGCTGATTCGGACCAGGCTGATTCGGACCATGTACTGGCTCATTCGGACCTTTATCCAGGCTTATTCGGACTTTCATATGATTGGCTGATTTTTCTATGCAGTTTTATCTCCTGAACAAGAATTTTAAGTAATATTTATCCTGACGACTGTAATTAACCCCCAGGGGCTCGTACTAAACACAGCGAAATACATTTGACACCCCAATTCCTGGTGGCTTTCGTATTCACGGGGACGAACAATGCGGGATTCCTATATAGAAGTACCAGATATTATAATTGTGTAAAAGAAATGATAGGTAATTATGGTTGATTATGCAAATTAAACATAATTTTCTTTATAACTTCGTGGCTCTGTTTGTCACAGACAGGCTCCGTTCACGTATTCCTCTTCGGCCATTTGCAAGAAACACTTACAACGAACAGGCGTTTTTGAGGAACTTATTCACATGATGTTGCAAATGTAGAGGACATTTTGATTTATTTTATAAGTAATGTAAAATAAGATTTTTATACATACTTAATTTATTAATTTTCATTAGTAATTTACATATAAATCTGATATTTTTATAAGTGGGCACTTTATAAGTAGCAGTCCAGCACTGAAACTAATTACTTTTAACATCAATTTTTCCTTGGAATTTTGAAAGGTTAAGGGCATGAAACGCTCTTCCTATTAAAACTGGAGTGTGCTATCAGCTTATAAGCAAGACGCTACTGATAGGGTTGCACTCGTGTTACCAAAATAATATATCTTTGTGCTTTTAACATTAATTTGAGTATATTCCGAACCTCTTGCAAAATTTTGAAATAACCTTAACAGAGAGTGAAAGTTGATAGAAAAAGAAATTAACATACTAATAATTAAAATTTTCCTCCCCCTCATGTGCTGCACGTGAACAGGCTTATTCAGACATTGTACTGGCTCATTTGGACCTAGTATGCAGTGGCAGCTCCTGTCTATCCTTCATAGGGGTGCTGTTACATCATTTTTTTTTTCAATTCCTTAATATTAACTGCATAAACACATTGTATAATAATATATATATATATATATATATAAGTCATATCACATTTCCGTGATTCTATACATATCGAGCTACAATGTCCTTTAATATCTAATTCGCTCTACCTCAGAATTAATATATTTTCATATTATGCTTTAACCGAAGGGAATTTTTTCTCGATAATAGATTTGCCTGGACCAGGGCGCGAACCTATGGATCCTTTCAAACCCAGGAACGTCAGTGAAGCTTTACCTACTACACCACCGCGAGGGGTTTGAAAGGATCCATAGGTTGCGCCCTGGTCCAGGCAAATCTATTATCGAGAAAAAATTCCCCTTCGGTTAAGCATATATGAAAATATATTAATTCTGAGGTAGAGCGAATTAGATATTAAAGGACATTGTAGCTCGATATATATATATATATATATATATATATATATATATATATATATATATATTATATATATATATATATATATATGTAAGTGTTTACATAATAAAAAATATGGAATGTTACTCCATATAGACTAAAAACAAAAGAGGTCAACCAGATTGCTTGCAGGAATGTGACAACCAGACCCGACAAGTAAGAAAATTGATCGTATACAACAAAGTAGGCTAAGATAACATGCCGTCACCTGTAGTCATTCAATGTTTATAAACTTTAGTCCAAGCTTCCTGCTTGAAAGAAACACCGTGACCTATAGCTCAAGCGGCCTACGTGATTAGTAACTATGTCATCTGATTGTATGTTCGTATGTAATTATGTCATCTGACTGTATGTTCATATGTTCGAGCTACTGTCTGCTTCCTTTATGACTGGTAACCGAGATGGTAGTAGAAGAGAATAGAGTTAGCTATCGTCATTAGAAGACCTGTACCTCTTTACTAAGCTTTATCATGTAGAGAGATAGAATTAGCCATCATCATTGGCAGAAGCGATCAAGCTATCGTCATTAGAAGACATGTACAATCATACCTGATCTTCACCATGTAACTTCAGAAGAATATATGTATTTTTTTTATACTTGTGTTTTCGACTAGACCTCACCTCATCACCGAATCATCATGAGTTTAACACATCGTCGTCATAATCAAAGAGATAATACCGACTTCGTAAGTGATCTACAAACCCCAAGACACTCCCATGAATATCGAAGTGCAATACCAACCGACTTAGCGTAAGATTATCGCAAGTTCTAACATTACCTCATAGGGCGCCTTATTATACAAGGCAACAGCCCTAAAAGTGGTGGCAGCGTACCAGAAGAACTCTACAACTTCTCCGAAGAAAAACCAGAATAATAAATCATGTATCATCAGAAGACAACGACGACGAAAGCAGCAGATTCTTCAAGCAACCTAGTATCATCGTTTAGTGAGCAACTTCAGAAAACAACAAGAACTCTTCAACGACAACGAAAGCAAGAGATTCTTCAAGCAACTTAGTATCATCGTTTAGTGAGCATTTTCAGTAGTGAATAACTTCAAGAAACAAAACCGACGTGTCCGTTTCATATGGCAACGCAAGCTTCGTCTCTCATTAGAATCATTCAAGAAAAACATCGTTATTGAGCGTTTCCGGCACTTCAAGAAACAAAACCGAACGTGTCTGCAGCATCGGATCTTCAAGGGCTCGAATCATCAAAACAACGCGCACGGGGAAAAACTGAAGCAAACCAGGTCATCCGCTAAAACAGAAGGAGGACCAAGGCCGTGTGTTGTTATCGGAACACCGTGACTTCCCACCCACAAAAGCAAGCTAAGTACAATTATATTCATTTGGAGTAACTTTGAGTGTTTCCTTTACAGGTCGAATTTCGTTATTCCTGTGGCTGAAGTTACGAGACATTCTTAATCTTAACTGTTTTTACAGAAATTATCTACATCATCGCGATTTCGCTACTGCGAGTTTTTATCTTTGAGTGGTCTGTTTGCCAGAAGTTCTACTGAAATATCATATATATACTATGTTAATTTTATCATTTTGGTGATTATTAATCCTTTACGTAACAAATCATATTAAACAGTGAATATGCGTTTACGCAGTGGACGTCTGTAGTTATACAGATGCATGGATAGGATCGTTAGGCACTGTAGTGATTAGAAAACACACAAAAACAAGTGGAACACCCATACAAATCTAGATAAATTAGAGGTAACACTATTTCGGGTCATGACAATAAATGCTCCTTTGCAAAGTCCCGATCGCAGTTTTTTACCCTTGAGTTTTTTGAGTTATATAAAATATCGAACCTCAATGACTCAACTTAACTTTAAAAATACGGCTGGATTGCAAAGAATAACATTTCTATAAAAACTTTCATTAGGCTAAATGTGCTGACCAGGATCCCTCACTGTTTCAAATTTTAGCAAAGAATGAAGTAAAAACAGTTAATATTGAATGCAGTAGAGATAACTTGTCTTAATAGTAATCGCTCAACTCCTAATAGTTCGTCATTCATACGTTCGTTGCTTTACACGTAACCAACAACAGAATGCTAAAAACACGCAATGCGTTGCCGATGGTAAACAGTAGCCCTAAAATATCAGAGTCAAACAAAGCTAACTAACTCGGGTACTGTGTCACCTAGTCAGACGGTCAGGGTCAGTCAAATCTGCCGAGTGTAGCAAGCAAAGCACATTCCATATAAGCGACTTCAGCGGAAAGGGAGAGCGATGTTGGAAAAATTAAAAAGGAATTTCCCTATGCATCACACGACCGTATCAAGTAATCAGAGCAGGTTCTAGTAATTTTAATACAATAAGTTATTATAAGTAGTGGTGGATTAAGCCCGACTGTACGCGCCGTAAAAATTAGAATATCTTGTTATTGCCTTTAGTACACGTAATATCTGGTGTTCAACTTCCCTAATGAGAAGTCCGGATAAGCGAGCGCTTACAGATACCTCTATAGTTATAAAAAACATTGATCTGTATCTAGTGTAATTGTAAGATATCCATCTAGGGGTATACAAAATATTATCTTACATCCTGCAAATTAAGGCGTGTTTATCAAAAGAAAATCCTATAAACCTTCAAACATATTAAAATCCGTTTGAACAAAAAAGAGACAATTAATCAAATAATAACTTATATAAAGGAACTATACATTTGTCTCATTAATCGTAACATTGTTCAAATGACCCAACAGAATTATCCCACAACCGCAGTCGCAGTTTGCACGCAAAATCTCAAGACGCATGCACCCTCGAATGTCTTAGTGCGTGTAAAAAGACTTTGCTGGGATCTGAAATTTTAATCCTACCCGACACTCTGAAATATACGATTTCCGCGAACAAAGCCCTAGACACGCTTGACTCGCAGCAACAAGTTAATCTAGTAATCCTCAAAACCTATACATATAAATATCGCATTTCTTTTATTGTTGCTAATTTTTAATCATGCCCAATCAGTCGTAGATGAATCTCTCTTATACTCTATCTAAAGTAATATCCGTAAAGTCATTCAAGCAGAGGTGATTCAGCAGAAATTTCCTTTATCTTTTATCTGAATACCAGGAAAGTTTCTCCACTAGCGAGTGATCTCTGGGAGAAAAACGGATGTCATTGAAAACAAAATACTGTCTAAGGACAAACATAAAGCTATATACGTACCTTCGTATAGACTCCCAATTTAATTTCAAAATAAAGATAAATGACGAAGTTGAAAAATGTTAGTAATAGGAGTCATTAGGAAATCAAATAGCCCATATAATTTTTCCCTCAAACGTCAGAATAATTTTTTTTTTTTTTCACCAACTTGGACTTACTTAAAGGCTTTTACCAGGTACCATTACCTAAGTGATTGTACCTCATACACCGTTTTCAGCACAACTCCAGGCAGGGGACATTATCAATTTTTACGTATGGCCTCCGGCTTACGTTGCGCCCCAATTACAATATAGTGTTTGGAGATTTTTAGGGGATAACCTACATGCCTATATGGATGATCTTATAATCTTTTCTAAATACCTTAGAAGTACATTCACATAACTAGAGCTAGTGCTACAGACACAAAGACAAATAATCTCAGAGTAAAAAATATCTAAATGTGAGTTTTTAAAAACCGAACATGTTTATCTAGGTTTTATGTGTCTAGTCAAGGTTTTAAAGTAGTCCATGGTAAGGTGTCGGCCATTCATAACATACGGTACCTATTAACGTAAAAGGGGGATACAGCACTTTTTGCGCTGTAGTGGGTATTACAATCGTATGTAAATATGAAACTCTTCAATCATGACAGCTCCTTTAACAGATCTTACGAAGAAGGGCATAGATTTATTATGGTCTAAAAGGCATCAACAGGCGTTCGATATCTTAAAAGCGGAATAATGCAGCTCACCTAACTTAAAAATCCCTGATTTAAATAAGGAATTTTTTTTTTATTGCAACGATGGCTCAGGCCAAGGGGTAAGAGGGGTACTACTTCAGTAATATGATAAACAGTTCTTTCCTATAGCTTTTTTTTATTCACGTAAACTAAAGCCCTCTGAAAGTAAATATGCAGTAATAGGCAAGGAAGGGCTAGGTATCGTTAACTCACTAGTACATTTTAAGTTCATAATCTATGGCTATCCTGATAAAGTCCTACTGAACATGAGTCCTTTACCGAGTTTTTCAAAGGCTTTAATCACAGTCCAAAAGGAACTCGGTAACAAAAGATCATTCAGGTCTTTGGAGCCAAGATAAGATATCTACCTGGGAAAAGCAATTATCATAGCTGACGCATTATTTCCCGCAATCCCGCACCATACTGCAAGGAACCATTAATTGAAAATATATATATATATATATATATATATATATATATATATATATATATATATATATATATATATATATAGATATATAAAACATCCGTGCCTATTGTTAAAACCATATCAAAACAAGAAAATTCATTAACCCAAGAGATTGTGAGCATTGAATATCTGGGTTGGAGCGCAGAACTGTTACCAAACTGAACAAAGCAAGGGTCAGCAACTAAGCAAAAACAATAAACACTTCGAACGGAAACAGGGTCAGCGGCTAAGCAAACCAATAAACACTTCGAGCAGAAACCCTAAAGCAAAAGTATATTTAAAGTATGTGTATCAGAATTATGTAATCAAATGTAATATTATATGTAGGTCCGTGACGAGGATAACCCGAAGAACACAGCAGGTGACTAACAACCAGGTAGTAGTAATAATCTCTTTCCTACCAATCGTCCTAAACTGGTTGCATTCCGTCATCCAGGGTTCTCTATTATGTCACAGAAAGCCAAATCACTGTTTACTGGCCTACGATGCTTACAGATATAAAAAGCACATAACTAATTGTAACACGTTTCATGAAACAAGGGATACACTAAGACACCTGTCAGTTTAGGGGCCTATCCTGTGCCAAAATCAATCCTTGAAAGAATATACATAGAATTATTAACAGAATTACGAGTCTGACAGAGGGAATAGACACTTCTTGGTGTTTAATAGTTTCCTTGACACGTTATATAGAATTAATAGCACTAAAAACAAACACCGCAATTGAGTGCGTTAGGAATATTTATGAGTGCTAAATCAGTAAACACGGAATTCAACACATAATAATCTGTAACTCGGGTGGTGTAAATCAATAATAATCTCCATAACTCGTTGTGTGAATTCCTATCCATTAAGAAAACACGTGATATTGGATCCGAACTGGATTATAGCGGTTCTCGCGGTTTTAAATACCTTTATCATTCATATCTTGTATCTGTAGAAATGATACCGCAAGTAGCCTTCATACGGTTACGCAGCTAGAACACTTTCCACATATTCAAGCAAACCATTAATTTATCAAATATATATATATATAAATAAATAAATATAAAAAAATAAAATAAATATGGATACAAGTGGAGTCAATATAATACACTCCGTAAGAAGTTGGAAGGGTTACAAATTATAATAAAAAAGGAATCACGATAAAATCAATAAGCAAAACGTAACCATAGGTTAATTAAATATCCAAATATATATGCGTAAAGATTTGAACTCTAACTTAACGCTTTAGTAATGACAAATAAGCTAAAAGTTCAAACACATATCAAAACCTACTGACATATTGTCTGTCCCGGTGATTTATATTCGTAGTCAATGAAAAAATAAATAAATAAATAAATAAATAAATAAATAAATAAATAAAAATGAATACAATAGATTTTAAAGTCAGGAAGTCTAGAAGTGAAAATGTATATCTATGGAATAATCCTATATGAATCTTATACAGGGCTAATAATATATATAGAATTTGTATGGAAACCTTTTTCATTAGTTTGAATAAGGAATATCTAATTTAACATAATTACATTTATTTACAATCATGCAGATTCCAACATGAAACTAATATATTGCTCAATTTTGGTATTGTTTTTTTTTCAGACATTCTTCTCATATGGGTGGAGAATTAAAACAAAAAAATATCATTTGAAAATACATAGTCGTATCTCTTACAGCAAGTAACGTAACTCTTAAGCTGGTGACGACGTCATCAGTTCTAGAAGGTCTGTCGCGTTTGCCGTATCAGCATTGTTTCCGTTATACCTCAAATATCTGCTTGCACAGGCTTCATCTGTGTGTGTCGTCTCGCGCTTGCGAAGCAGGTTGACTGGAAAAAGGAATGCTTAGCTCATGAACTTCACATGTGGTTCATGGGTCACGATGACATGACATATTCTATCCGTATGCGCAATGCAATTTTAGTTAAGGACTTGCAATCATTTTAAAATTAATGAACAAAAATAAGCAAATAGAATTTCTATAACATCAAAATGGATTAATTTTTTCTGAACCTGATAGAAAATTAGAGTCAATAATTTAGCTTATGACATTGGTAAACGGACATTTAGAAGTATCAAGACATGTATGAAAAATTTACTTGCAACATTAGCCTATGAGAATTCAAGCAAATCACATTCATGGGAAAATGTCACATTTTCTTGAAAAACCCAAAGTTTATATAGAAAATAGTTCATAGTGGGTTCTTTCGTTGCATCTTTAGCTATTAATAAAGTTTTTAAAATTAACCTCAGAGGATGCGCGCGAGAAAATTGAATATGAAACTTTTTGTTAGGGCACATAGAATCAGATTTATCACAACTTAATTTCAGTTAGCATAGAGAAATACAGAATCATGATTAATATTCTCTTTGACTCTTATGTTGCATGGCAATCTTACAAATAGCTCCGTTTTCCACTTCTTTGTCTAGTAACTTACTACCAGTAATATCGAATTTTCTTTGGGATTCGTAATGATTTCTGTTTATTTCTTATAATTATGGATATTTTTACAGTCATCATAGACCTGGATAGGTTCACTCATTGTTAATGCCATGGATAAAAAAAGTTTGTACAGCTGACTCTTCTGAATTCCACAAATATCAGCGAATTCTGTGGGTTAAGTTCTGGTTCTAAATGGCTTTCTCCCCCCCTGTATTTGGATGTCGTCTGAATTTACTTTGCCCTTGTGACAAGTATAATTTCACTTGCAGGCTAATTAATGGAACCTGGTTACAGTATCCTGCAGTACGAGAGTTTCACCATCGCAACTTCAAAAAAAAAATCGTTCGCTGCTGCGGACGAGGCAGTCGAGTAACAACTGCCTACAATGTGAAAGGAATAAGCACCATCATGGACTTCTTCGACCGAGCACCCGTATCCCCGTCGTTAATCTCGTTTTAATGCGGAACGCTCCGGCGGCTGTCGGAAATCGACTACAAAAGGGACATTACTTCCAACAATTACGACCAGAAGGATATTCAACTCTACTTTGCTGGTGAAGGACTCGTGCTGGGGGTGATTTTATTCATCGCGAATGTATTCGTGTGGCTTAGGATGCAGAGAACAAGTATGAGGCCGAAATAGAACGTTGGACCCCACCAGGCAATTTTCCCCTTGTTTTAACCATATGGAATTGGCCATTTCATTTGGCTATAGGTGGTTGTCTGGAACTGTGTAATGGACGAAAAGTTGTTCGAACGCTAGTTAAATGTGTAGTAGAATAACGTCGGTCATGTATTATATATATATATAAAGTATCATGTATCCTATATATAAATGATCATAAATAACAGAATCGAAATATATTTTTGCGTGTACGCACTAGGAATCTATATATAAATGATCATAAATAACAGAATCGAAATATATTTTGCGTGTACGCAATAGGAATCTATTTAAAGTGCACATAGATTAATCATAATTATATGAATCCATATACATATGTATAAACAAATCAGGTAGCCTATAATCAATCTGTTACCTTTTATCTTACCAATAACTGCAGATATATAACAGTTAGCATAAAAATCAACGAATCAATCAGCATAAACATTAATAATTTTTATCAATTCATATATGAAATTTTTATCAGTTAAAATATGATTTTTATCATGTTATCAGAGTACATTAGTATTTTCTGTAGCATATGTATCTTAATGAGATGAAGTGAAAAACTGTATCAGTATATATCACGTGATCACTATTATTTACGAATATCATATGCATATTATGTCTAATATTTTATTACTTGAAATCGGTTATTTGTGTACACCCCAGGATTTTTTTTTACTTTATAAGTACTTTCTATTTATCTATATATTCACACAGTGTCTGTATCACACTCCTATAAGTCAAATGCAAGTCAAGTTTGAGTAATATTCAGTAGTTGGTTTTGGTAGCTGACCGAGCTTTTATGTAAGTGTTTACATAATAAAAATATGGAATATTACTCCATATATATATAAAAGACTAAAAACTAAAGAGGTCAACCAGATTGCTTGCAGGAATGTGATCAGACCAGAGACGGTAAAGATGACGTATACAACAAAGTAGGCTAAGAAACATGCCGTCACCTGTAGTCATTCAATTGTTTATAAACTTTAGTCCAAGCTTCCTGCTTGAGACAAACACCGTGACCTATAGCTCAAGCGGCCTACGTGATTAGTAACTATGTCATCTGATTGTATGTTCGTATGTAACTATGTCATCTGACTGTATGTTCGTATGTTCGAGCTACTGTTTGTTCCTTTATGACTTGTAACCGAGATGGTAGACAGGGCAGAATAGAGTTAGCTATCGTCATTAGAACACCTGTACCTCTTTACCTAAGCTTTATGGTAGAGAATGGAAGTAGCCATCATCATTGGCAGAAGCGATCAAGCTATCGTCATTAGAAGACATGTACAATCATACCTGATCTTCACCATGTAACTTCAGAAGAATATATGTATTTTTATACTTCATGTTTTCGACTAGAACTCACCTCATCACCAAATCATCATGAGTTTAACCACATCGTCGTCATAATCAAAGAAGATAATACCGACTTCGTAAGTGATCTACAAACTCCAAGCACTCCCATGAATATCGATGTGCAATACCAACCGACTTAGCGTAAGATTATCGCAAGTCTAACATTACCTCATAGGGCGCCTTATTATACAAGGCAAACAGCCCTAAATATATATATATATATATATATATATATATATATATATATATATATATATATATATATATTTTATATCTATAAACAATACCGAAAACTTAATTTCTTCAAGTTCTGTTTTTTTGGTCTATGACTGATTACTAATGGATGATTACCCTAATCAAATTTGAACCTGTAAATAAAACTGAAAAAAGTATTAAAATACTAAAATTCAAAGCAGTAACTTTCGGCAGCGGAGAGACTGGCGGACGGACTGACGGAAAATTGAGAATATGAGGTTACATAAAATTATCAATTTTATGTAAAAAGTTAAGTATATCTTAATTTAACAAGACCACTGAGCTGATTAACAGCTCTCCTATAGGGCTGGCCCGTAGGATTAGATATTTTTACATGGCTAGGAACCAATTGGTTACCTAGCAACGGGACGTACAGCTTATTGTGGAATTCGAACCACATTACATCGAGAAGTGAATTTCTATCACCAAAAATTAACTTCTCTGATTTCACGTTGGCCGAGCTGAGAATCGAACTCAGACCACCAGATTGGTAGCTGAGTGCGAAGTCCACTTGTCCAACGGAAAACTTAATTAATGAGAACTAAGAGTACCAAAATGAAAATCATTAAACCATTAAAAAGAATAAAAACTCGAAAACTAAAACATCAATATAGAACAAAACTGAGTATGACAGTAAAATAAAATAACATAGGCCTATATAAAACAAAAGGACTAAAGAACACCCAACTAAAACACAGATGCATGCATACACATACACACACACTCTCTCTCTCTCTCTCACACTGAGGAAGGCAGCAGAATCACTGCCGAAAGCTATTTTGAATTTTAGTATCATTGACATTATTGTAGTTATCTTTTTTTCCCATTTATTGCAAGTCACTACTGAGTTGATTATTCTGCATTACATTACATATCATTAGTATCAGCACTGATTTGATCACTATCATTAATACTACATATTGATTAGGCTATTGACGAACTTCAAATCACACCTTCGCCCTCCAACAGCTAGTAGACTAACACTGCTCGAGAGGGCAGTGCTCCTATCACCCTTGCATGCGAGCTGGCTACATTATCACCCTACTTGCAAAATAAGAACTGCTGAGCACCACCAGTTCCACATATGGGTTCAATTTTTTTTTTTTCTTTTTTACAAAAACCACTGAGAATGGTAATCATTTTTAAAGAATTATTGATAATCTATACTTAATTTCTCTTATTCATGTCTATGTTCATAATTTTGTGCATATATATTATGAAATCTATAGGGGGTGCTGCAGTTCCACAGTGCCTGCTGACGAGCCGCCACTGCTAATATGTATTTGCCTCTGTAACATATGTGACATTGTTTTATAACATTGTTTCAATGTTTGTAATCCATAATCCTTCCAAAGTCTATTATGAAAATATATTGGGGAAGAAATGGAAATCCACTCCTCTCACGTTACATATTGCTCTAATTTTTTAAATAGTTCGTGTAAAAATAAAGCTAAAAATAAAGCCCAAATTCACTCAAATTCACCCGAAATAGCCCATTTATTTACACTGGCGCATAGTATATATGTGCACATTTCTTCAGTAGCTGACCAGTTGTTATTTTCCTTTCATTATAGTCCTCCCACTGTTTCATGACACACCCTTGTTCCTTGACCTGCTTTCTCTAGTGTCTCTTTAATTTGCCCTCTTTAACAAGCTTAATTCGCATGATTCGGTATTTCCTTTGCCTCTAAGAATATTAATATATAAGTGAATGAGATGCGAGGTTACTTTTTTGGCTTTTTTGTTCACCTTATGATCCCACCACTCCACATGGTTCTTTGACCTAATATTGTGCCCAAACACTGACCTGTTCTCCATTTTCCACACCTGACTCTGCAACCGCGTTAGGTCAACATAATCCATAAACTTTCTAACTGGCCCAATGACACCCACCTTGCCTGAAAGTTCATCAGAGGTTTCCCTAATATCATTGCTATAAAATTATTAGTATGGGTCCAAATCACCCAAAAGAAAGGTCCTAAACAGCCTAGCAAATGGTCCGAATTAGCCTAAACAATTGTCCGAATCAGTCTAGTAAATGGTCCAAATCAGCCTAGCAAATGGTCCGAATCAGGCAAAACTAAGGTCCGAATCTGATCCGAATCAGCCACGGTCCGAATCAGCCAAGGTCCGAATAAGCCTGCATCCCTAATCCGAATGAGGGTGTAAGGACAATGTCCTTTCACTAATTTCATTTAACTGTAACAATGTCCCGAATTCTAATGTATTACATATTGTGTAGAATTCTCTGGCCTTTCCGCCGATATGATTACCATGTATGAACACAGACTATGTATGTAGTTATATATAAATGTATGCCTGTAAGAAAACACAAATCTACTGTCTCAGAGTCATTTCTGCTCTCGGTGCGAGTCGGTACTACTTATCCGTCTGCACCTGTCTGTGTCAAACCAGTTCGTCTGTAATAAAGTTTTATGGGCTGCTCGGTGAGCAAGAACCCATGCTGGCACAAGGTCAGCTTAATCAAAAACAACAACATAAATTATCAGTACCCAGCTACCTGCCTTACTCTCTGGTCCTCATAAGGGTTTACTTCTAGCAATTAATAATAATAATAATAATAATCATTATTATTATTATTATTGTTATTATTATTATTATATTATTATTATTATTATTATTATTATTATTATTATTATTATTATTATTATTATTATGGAAGGAGACCCTCTTTCAAACAAGTTTTATTGAAAGATATTGCTGCATCAGCTGCATTTAACTTGTAAATAGTCTTCTCTATTTTTCTAACAATAGCTTTCTCTCTGCTACTACAACTGGCGAGTATTGTGCCGATATTACTCATCAGGAGGAGTCAATTTCGGGGATATTGCTTAATTTATTTATTTGTCACAGTGCATGAACAAATAAAAATTACAAGTCGATCTAGTAGCCAACGTTTCTCTCGGTATCATCCGAGCATGATCACGGCAGTGGATCGGAGTAGACTGTAGGTGTTGTCAAGATCTACTCAATATATAAGCGGCAGGTCAGCAGGGGGTCAACCGCGAGCTGCGTTTTCATTGGCTGGTGGCGCAATGCGCTCAGCTATTGGTTGAAAGAAGTTTTCTTCAAGACGCTTCTCGTCGTTGAAGGTTGCGCTGTTGCAGCCTAGCTGATCGTCGAGGAGGGGGCAAGACTTCCCTGGGTGCTGTGTCACGACGGCTCACGTTGTTATTGGCTGATGGGCTGCTTGTCTCATCTGGTATTCTTTGATCGGGAGTGTCGTTCGGTCTGGTATTATTTGTGCATTATTTATTTTGCACATAGGTCTCCTTAGGTTGGTTGGGAGGAAGAGCACTTCCTGCGTCGTATTCAATGAGGGCTTCTCTTGTTGTATGAGGAGTGCCTCGAGCAGTCGCAAACGCCGTTTGGTCAGGAGCCCTCCCTATTATCTTAATATTCTTGATAATACCGTCGTGGGAGATGGCTTCCTGGTGTGCTGTCATGGTATGGTTTTTAACTGCCCCCTTCTTGTGCGTGGCAAGAAATCTCTTGGACAGTTTTCATAGAAGTCATACCAACGGGGCATGAGAATTGGTAGACTACATTCGACTGTTTCAAGAGGTCTCTTGCTGGGGGGGTCGGGTGGTATAGCGAGAGGGAGAGACCGCAGCCCCACCCCATTGAGAAGATCAAGCTGTTTTACAAAGCCAGAATGCCCGCACGTCACCGTGAGGACGAAGATGCATTGAGAAAATCATCAGAGAAAATGTGACCCCCACCGAAGTCGACAAAGAACTCGAACTCGTGATTTATTACCAAAATCGACGTACCCGCGACCTTATCATGAAGAACAACCCGACCCCCCCAGCAAGAGACCTCTTGAAACAGTCGAATGTAGTCTACCAATTCTCATGCCCCGTCCGTGGATGTCCCGGCTTTACGTTGGTATGACTTCTATGAAACTGTCCAAGAGGATTTCTTGCCATGCACAAGAAGGGGCAATTAAAAACCATACCATGACAGCACACCAGGAAGCCATCTCCCGCGACGGTATTATCAAGAATGTTAAGATAATAGGGAGGGCTCCTGACCAACGGCGTTTGCGACTGCTTGAGGCACTCTTCATACAACAAGAGAAGCCCTCATTGAATACGACGCAGGAAGTGCTCTTCCTCCCAACCAACCAAAGGAGACCTATGTGCATAAATAATAGCACAAATAATACCAGACCGAACGACACTCCCGATCAAAGAATACCAGATGAGACAAGCAGCCCATCAGCCGATGACAACACGAGCCGTCGTGACACAGCGCCCAGGGAAGTCTTGCCCCAGCCTCGACGATCAGCTAGGCTGCAACAGCGCAACCTTCAACGACGAGAAGCGTCTTGAAGAAAACTTCTTTCAACCAATAGCTGGAGCGCATTGCGCCACCAGCCAATGAAAACGCAGCTCGCGGTTGACCCCTGCTGACCTGCCGCATATATTGAGTAGATCTTGACAACACCTACAGTCTACTCCGATCCACTGCCGTGATCATGCTCGGATGATACTGAGAGAAACGTTGGCCACTAGATCGACTTGTATTTTTTATTTGTTCATGTACTGTGACAAATAAATAAATTTTAAGCAATATCCCCGAAATTGACTCCTCCTGATGAGTAATATCGGCACAATACTCGCCAGTTGTAGTAGCAGAGAGAAAGCTATTGTTAAAAAAATAGAGATGACTATTTACAAGTTGAATGCAGCTGATGCAGCAATATTTTTCAATAATAATATATTAATATATTATTATTATTATATTATTATTATTATTATTATTATTATTATTATTATTGTTATTGTTAAAAAGGATGGCAGAATTAAGCAAATTGATTTTATATTTTTTTTTTCTATTTTCTTTACAATTCGCTTCTCAGGTTCAGTGATGTTTTTGAGTAACTGGCCAATATTCATATTGGGAATTTTCAAAAAATTGTAAATGCTGAAAGAATCGTTTATTAGAACAGGATATCAGGTCTCGATCAAGCAGGGGTCGTCGTCAGTGCCGGTATTATTCTGTAGGCATAGTTCAGTTTGGGCAGGGGTCGACTTTGGTTTAAGGGCTGCTATTGGTGCTGGTATAGTTGGTATCACGTGACGTTTCGGCCCTTCTCACAGGTCATCTTTGGACGAGTAGGTTGAAGAGACTCTAGCAAAAAAGTTTGCGGGACGGTATTTATAGCGGCTCAGACCTAGAGTTGCATTCTCATTGGTCGGACTGGTCTGGGGCGAAGCCGTGGATCCTGCGTCGAAGGTCTCAGGGATTCTCTCATGCAAGCGCCCCAGTAGTGTACCTGGGGATGAAAGTCAGGAATTCCGTCTGTAGCAGGAATCCTATCATCCTGTGGGGGCTCGTAATTATCTGGTATCATCGGGGGGTCGTTCGCTGCTCTCCGGGCGGCGGTGGGAAGGAGAAACGTTTCTTGAGTGATGTTTAAATTTGGTTTCTCCTTGCCTATATGGAGGGCTTCTAGGAGGCACAGACGTCAGGGATTCGTTATCTGATCTATTATTTCGATATTAGGAATAATATCATTTCTTTTTATCCGTTTGTTATGACCAGTCCTGGCGTGGTTGAATATGGCTCCTTCTTGGGTGTGGCAGGAGATTCACTTGGAGAAACGCATGGAGGTCATACCAATGTATTTGCCGAGGCATCCTCGGACGGGGCATGTGTAATGGTAGACCACACTCGTCTTCTTCAAGGGATCCTGCAGGGGCGCCAAAGGATTGTTTCTCATCACCAGGCAGCTTGTCTTCGTTTTATAATATATAATTATCTTAATATTTCTGTCTGGGTCGGCGGGGCTGACTTTTTTCTTGATGATCATTTTGAGGGCTTGTTCGTCTTCCTTGTACCTCCGGTGGAAGTGCCCCTTGTAGAAAAGCTTGATGGGCTCTGCAACATCGGAGCGGGGTTCCTGGTGGTACCAGGCTTCCATATTTTTCCTTATTGACTCATCAACAGCATGATTGGTGTGTCCGTTGTCGACGAGGACCTGGGCGGCGCGCTCCAACTCACTGTGTGTGTCATTCCAGGAGGAGCAGTATGAGAGGGCCCTCCTGACGAAGGCACTGATGGTGGAGTGCTTATACCTCTCAGGGCACATTCCCAGGTTTGTCGGCTTCGTGTACACCCTCGTGCTGAATTCGGAATCTTGCTGTTCAACAAGGACGTCAAGGAAGGGGAGGCGGTGGTTTTAACAATGTTCAATCGTGAACGTGAGGCAGCTGTGGTCGTAGAATACACGTCGCAGCTGCTCTATCTCATCCTGGCAGTTGGCACAGACGAAGGTATCATCAATGCAGCGCATGTACATCCTCGGTTTCCTGGAATCTGGAAGACCATCTCTTCGACGGTACCTGTCAGGGATATTCAATTAACAAAATAAAATTTCAGGTAAGTTGGATGAGGGACAGACATAACCACTGAAAATACCTTTATTACAATAAATTTCAATATAAACTTATAAAAACCCTTCACCACTTATCCTAACTACACAAGAAAATTACACTTAAATGACATCAATACCCTGTGCCAAACATGCCTATCCTCACTGTCATCAACTCATTATCACTTACTCAACAACTCAACATTTAAATATTAACACAATTTTAGTACAAAAAAAAACCTTAACAGCATATCATATCAGTAACTAGTAGTCCAGTGGTATATCCTTATCAGTGAAATACTTCCTACTTCAGGCACTTCTGGCTACTAACAGCTTGCAATGGCTATTAACAGCTTGTATTGGCGCTACTGCAGCACACAAGCCAATATGCTGGGCATCACACATTGGGCTAGCTGCCATAAGAGGAAACATCACACTTACAATTTAATATTGACACTTTACATTTAAATTCAGGCAAGAATCATTGCACTTACACTTTAGTTCTCAATATTTGTAACTAAAATACCCACAATTTTGAGATTACCACCTTAATATTGAGTACCACTTAATATAAAAAAAAAAAAAAAAAAACAAAAAAAAAAAAAAAAAAAAAAAAAAAAAAAAAAAAAAAAAAAAAAAAAAAAAAAAAAAAAAACCCTTTTACTTACTGCATAAAGTAGGCCAGGTGGGGTTGTCAACCAGAACACACAATTCCCAAAACACAATTGTCCCAATACAGTTTTAACAAGGATCTCCTAGTTCACCAACAGGAGAAGCAACTGACCGCTTAGCCACTAACGCCATCTATTGTCCAGAGTATAAATATTTCCCTTACAGTACCCATATAGAAATTGGTGAAAAGGACCCCAAGTGGAGATCCCATCGCCACGCCTTTGATCTGGGTGAACATATAGTTGCAGTGATCAGCAAAAGGGGCCTTCTTAGTACAGATTTCCAGCAGGGCTCAAAGGGCATGTTCTGGGATGTTTAAGGATGGAGTGTCAGGGTCCCTGTAAACTCTGTCCAAGATCATTTGTATGGTCTCATCAATGGGGACGTTGGTAAACAAGGACTCTACATCCATCAAAGCGATGCCTCCTCTGGGGGGCGTTGCTCATAGGGTGTCCAAGAACTCGGCCGACGACTTCAGGCTGTGCCTATCTGGGACGTATGGGGTTAAGATGGTGTTGAGTTTCTTGGCCAACAGGTACGTAGGGGTAGGGATCTGGCTGATATTGGGGTGAAGGGGGTTCCCTTTTATGGTCTTAACATTCCCATAGATGTAACCTATGTCATGGTCACCCATTATGGGTGGCAAATGCAGGGCGTTCGAGGTGGCGTTGACCATCTCAATAATCCGGTTGGCCGCTCGCTTGATGTCATCAACGGGGTTCTTGGTGATTCTGTGAAATTTCGTTTAGTCCGCCAGGATTTCTTTAATCTTTCGGCGGTATTCCTCAGTTTGGATAAGGACGAAAGCAGCAGTTTTATTGGCCCTGCATACTGTGACGTCCTCACACGTCCTTAACTGATTTGCTACTTCCCTCAGGTCACGGCTGATGATACCACTGCAGTAGTCTCCACGGTCGGTGAGGGCCTCGGCAAGCAGAAGGGGTTGAAGGGTGTCAGTCGTCCGCAGGTTCCCAAGGTCCTCTTGCTTCTGGATACCATTTGTAGGCGAGGTCCGACCGATACTTCTTGTGAACTGCTCCAAGGCCACACAGTAAATAAATTTAATTAAGGAGGAAGGCTTTCCTCAAAATTAATAAACAATCATCACTTTGTCAGCTTCTTGGATCTAGCAATTACTTACCAAGCTAAATAAAATGCAAAATACATATCGCAGCTTTTACAAATGGTATGATTTGCTGTAATCGCCATAATAATATAAACTGAAATCGAGATAATTAACAGACCTGTTGCCACAATTAACAGGGAAAACAAGATGACTTTAAGAATAAAAAGACCGCGATGCTGAATGCTCGGAATTTGTTACATAACTAACATGTGACACACAGTTACCAGAGTTGGACTGAGTGGTTGGTCAGGCTTGTGATTAGTCGAAAGAATGGTTGGGAGAAGGGGGGGGGGCGTTGGTGCCGAGGGAATGACGTCATTTAGGGAATTAAGAAGGTGTCACACAAATGTGGCAATCAGACCACGAAACTGGAGAACCATATAAAATAATAATGTGTAACACTGAGTGAATATGTGAAAACACAGAATCTTCTAATGAACAAAAAACATTATACTATATATCTGAAGAAATCGCATTTTAAAACCAATAGTGGATCCAGAGGTAGACAAATGTCATGGGAGGGGCACCAATTTTCATATTATACATGCATACATACATGTATACACACATATATGTATATGTATATATACAGACATAAATATATATTGTTTAATTAGAAATTATGAAATGGATTGAAATCACCTGTTCTTTCAGGAAATGACGAATGAAATATTATTATGATTAGGAATAGGTAGTTATTATTAATTTATTGTCATTATCTGATTCTCTAAATCTTATTATTTTTGTTATATATTAGATTTTGTTCCCAATATTTATATTTCTCATTTGTGTTACTATTTTCTAAATATTCCAGCTTATTAGATTTCATTATTTTTCATGTTAATCTGGCTGAGCAGTTTCACCCCCTTTAAAGGAAACCTAAAATAAAGGTTACCTTCTTCTTTCCTTACATTAACACTTAGAACCTTTATTAAGTTACCTGTACTAGCCGAATTACTCTTTGGACACATTAGCCCACTGAAAACTTTTGGGACTATTCGTTGCTTACTTCATAATATGAATTTTTTCCTTTATTCAGATCAGCATAGTACCTTCGGTGGTTCCTAGTGATTAAATTCACTCCAGTTTATAACCAATGCACCCAATTGGACGATGTGGCAATATATACCTACTTAATCAGGTCTCTCGAAGGAGAGCCACTCAAAGTAATTAATTCAGGCCTTGAGCGAACTGCAGCTAATTGTAATGTAACCTTTGATTTATTAGATACATATTCTGAGAATCAGCATCCGATACTGGTCATACTGCGTCTGCGGCTGGCCAACATTTTTGTACCTAAATACAAAAATGAACAAATTAAATGTCTTGGTAGATCTTTGTTGGTCAATCAAAAGTTATCCCAATCCAAAATCGAGCGTATCAGAGAGTAGTTGATTATCTTCGCAAATGTGACTTTTCGCTACATGGAAGACCAATCCTTACAAAGAGAAGACTTTTCATAGACAGTGCGTAAGAAGGAGTTAGAAACCAATTTCCCGCGTACAACGTTGTGTCCGTTCTGTAATGGTTACCATACAGCCTTTAACTAACTGTTCAAAGCATCCGAATGTCGCGGCTAAAAAGCACCAAGTGATCATAGCTAGAAAGTGTTTCAATTGTTTTGCTTCCAACCATAGTAGTAGGCAGTGCAATAACAAACGCAACTGTAAGTATTGCAATAGAAGGCATCACAGCCTCATGTACATGTAATATATATATGTTTGTACGCATGTATAAAGTTATATGTAAAGAGGTACCCACCCCATAACATTTGTCTGCACCAGTATTTCCTTTAAAAGACGATTTCTTAGGCATAATAGAAATTGTCATGTCCATTACAAAATCCTGTGTGTTATCATATTTAGCTTCTCAGTATTGCACATTTTTTTTTTTTTTTTTAATGTGGCGTTAGGTTGCCACAGTTGTCTGAAATCCTCCCCCTCAATAACGTCATTCACACCGCCGCCCCCCCAACACTTCTTCAACATTAATTTTATGCTTGAGGAACAGCCTCCCTGAGGATGTCGTGCAATTGGAACTTCAAACGTTGAAGCAAAGATGCATTGCATTATTACCCTGATACACATCTTCATGTATTTCAATAATTTACTTACATTTTTATTTATTTGTTTATGTGAAGGGACTATTCAATAGTAAATATAGATCCAGTACTGTTTTTTCTCGACTTTTGTGGTATATATTTATGTCGTCTTCTTATGTTACACCAATTCAATGGTATTGGTGAAATACGGATTGCTGCTCATATGGTGATTGTGATAATGAAAGTTGGCACTTTGTTTTTTGCTAAAATAGCTTCTAATCACGTTGTATTTAACAACTGTTTGTTACGTGCTTCATTTAGCTGGACATTTGCTTGCTTGCTTATTCAATAAAGTCATTGGTTGCAGTGTTTGTCTCTATTCCCTCCAATCATTCACGGGTAGCTTAGATTTAGGTGGTTATAAAGATGAAACAGAAGCGAGCATCAGATAGGTGCAACTTCTCCATCAGCTTATATAATCCATTTCCTGTTGCCTACCTCTCTCCATAGGTGGTATTGTAGTCCGGTTGACAAATTTCCCATTTTGCGTTGTTCTTAATTCTCTTTATTAATTTAACTAAGTAGCCACATCATAACAATAGTCTATTATTTCCATGACTGCTTATTCTTATTTCCATATGTCATGGTAATTGCTTTATAGCAAAGGAATTATAAGTTAAAGGAAAGGAAAACACATCTTTGAGAAGTTCTGCAGCAAGGAGGCATTCTCGCACTTGTTGGAGGCGCCTGTTCTCATGATGGTTCAAAAATCGGCAGGCGTTTTGTGGAACACAACACACTCCGTCACGTCGTCAAAAAATGCAGTGAAATATGATGCAATACTTAGTTGAGATTCTTCTAAGACTTTCTGGTCATCTCGGGAGCCTGTGACGTTCGCTGGTAGGCCCCGCCCCCAGTTTGCTGTATAAATACGACGGACGAAGTAGGAGATCATCAGTGAGAGAGAGAGAGATCATCAGTGAGAGATCAGCATCAGAGATCATCAGTTAGAGATCAGAGATCCAGAGAGAGATAAGAGAAGGAACAGACGAAGGATCAGAGGGAAAAGGGTGCTCGAGAGTTTAATCAGAATCTGGTCAAGTCGTTGTCAGGGAGTGGATGACCGTGATACTTCTACATTGAGCAAGCATTCCGAGAAGAAACGTTCTACAAGAGGTTTCGAGGAGTTCCTGCCCTTTGAGTATTAAGAGTAGATATTGCTTTCTGCAATACAGAGTCAACAAGACGTCAGAAGTTACAGTTCTCCTTTTGTGAAGCCATCACTTCAAGCATTGATTTCCATCATCTGAACTTTCCAGCATGTGTTGTTTAAGATTAAGCTGGCTTTATGCCAGCACGGGCTCTTGCTCACAGAGCAGCCCGTAGGCTTTCCAGTAAGTATTAACATTACCTCACTGTTTCCCCAGTTTATGCAATGTAAGATTTTACTTTTGCTGTGTAAATAGGAGTAACCATTCTGCATTTATCTTTCTTAGTAAGCTTGTAAATAAACCTTTGTTGCGTTTGTGTATCTTTCTATGTTCGTATCCCCAGTTTCAATTGTTGGTGTTGAATTTTTTGCTTTTTTTTTAATATCAAACCTGAGGCGGACCTCTCGGGGTCCGTGACATTAGTGGTGACCTTGCCAGGATATTTGGCACCATAACACTTTGAAACAAGGAGAATACAGAAAGAAACAGAATGAGTGAACTGGTGAAAGAATTTATTGAGTCGGGTAAGCTCCTAGGTCTAGAGGGGAATGATCTCCGTGAGTATGTTGAGAGGAAAGAGAGAGAAAAGTATGAGAGATGAAAGAGCTGCTGAGAGAGAGGAAAGAGCAGCTGAGAGAGAAATGCAGCAAGAGAGAGAAGCAATGCAAATGCAGTAAGAGAGAGAAGCAATGAAAATGCAGCAAGAGAGAAAGGTTGGTAATGCAGCAGGAAGAAAGAGAGAAAGAACGTATGCATGAGTTGGAAATTGCTTGGTTAAGACAATACTAGTAACAGTCAGATAGGCGGGAACGAAAGTGAAGCTGATGGTTTAGGTATGAGTGCAGTGCTGAAATTAGTACCAAAGTTTGATGAGGAAGATGTAACGAAATATTTCATGTGTTTTGAAAAGTTAATTGAAAGAGTAGGTTCTCCTAAAGAAACGTGGACTTTATATTTACAGTCAGTTTTGAGTGGCAGGGCACTTTCTATGTATAGTTGCATGTCTAAGGAGGAATGTGATGATTATGATATTGTGAAAGAAACTGTTCTTAGCGCGTATAGGCTAGTGCCAGAGGCATACCGTAAGAAATTTAGAAGTTTGGGAAAGGATGAAAATATTACGTACTTTGTATACGGTAAGAAGTTAGAAAGGCTGTTTTTTTATTGGTTAACTTCTGCTAAAGTTGAGGATTTTGATAGTTTGAAGAACTTAGTGTTGCTAGAAAACTTCAAAGATAATGTATCCTCTGAGATTAAGCTTAATATAGAAAATAGGCAAGAAGTATCTTTTGCAGGAGCAACTAGGTTAGCTGACGAATATAGTCTAACTCATAATTTGAGTGTTAGAAAGAAACGAAATGATCCTTCGTCTGGTAGAATACAAAGTAGCAAAGGTTTCATTTCTAGTAATAGCAATGCGAGTAAAACTGATTATTCCCGTTATACATGCGGAAAACCTGGTCATACGTCTAAGGTTTGTAAGACTAAAGTGTCATTTAGTGGTTCAGAATTAACTTGTTTCTGATGTAATGGGAAAGGGCATTTAGCGAGAAATTGTACAGTAGAAAGGAAGGACGGTAAGAAACCAGTGTCTCTAGTTAACCTTTCGTCAGGTAGGAATGATATGATGAGAGAAACTAGGACATTTTTTGGTGAATTTCTGTCAAAAGGTGTTGTTTCCTCTCTTGGAGGAGTAGATTCGAGAGAAGTAGTCTTGCTTCGAGACACAGGAGCTGCTGTCTCACTGATTAGGAGAGTGTGCCAGACAGGGCGGAAATCAACATGGAAGTAAAAGTCATGTTAGGTGGATTTCCTAACACTTGTGTTCTTTGTCCTTTGTTGAAGTTGAATTTAGAAAGTCAGGTAGTGTCAGGATTAGTGAAACTAGCAGTTGTTGACAGTTTGCCCATTGATGGCGTTGACATTGTTGTCGGTAATGACTTAGCTTTATCCAAGAATGTGAATCCTGTTGTAAATGAGATTCCAGTGCCTGAAATGATAGTAACTAGGTCAGGTTTAGATACAGACATAGGCTACGGTCATAATTTGTTCATGGATTCGAACGAGGGTGAGTTCGTGGATTCAAACGAGAGTGTGTTCGTGGATTCGAACGAGAGTGAGTTCATGGATTCGAACAAGAGTGTGATCATTGGATTTGAACGAGTGTGATAGAGGTGACGAGGTTGATCTTGGCATGAGTGTGGCTGAGAGACCTAACCCTGTCGGTGCCAGTGATAGCCAAACAGAAGATGTAGCTGTCGAGGGTAACATAGATGATGTCGTGGAATCAAGTAATAGTTACAGTGATGAATTAGGCACTAACCTTTTGAATAAGGATGTGCTAGTCAAGTTCCAGAGAGAGGATAAAACACTTACCGAAATTTTTTAATGTGAGTTGGATGATGATCTCGATAATGTGTGTAAGGAAACTTTTTGTTTAAAGGATGGAGTTTTGTGTCGTTATGTTCGTCCTAAGTCAGGTAGTAAAGGGGAAATCACCAAACAATTAGTGGTTCCTAGGAAGCTTCATGAACTAGTTTTGAATTTAGAACATGATGAGCAAGGACATTTGGGAGTAAATAAAACTTTCAGGTGTATTAGTAGGGCGTACTTTTGGCCTAAACTGAAGAGTGATGTAAAGAGGTATGTTTTAAGCTGTCATGAATGCCAAATTGCCGGGAAACCGAATCAAGTAATTCCCAGAGCTCTGTTGTGTAATATTCCTTCAATAGGCGAACCTTTTGAGAATGTAATTATCGATATGGTCGGACAGTTGCCCAGAAGTAAGGGAGAGAATATATATCTGTTGACAATCATTGATAGGCTAACTCGCTATCCCGAGGTGGTACCCGTAAGAAGCTGTAATGCGAGGACTGTAGTTAAACGATTGTTAAATTATTTATATAAGTTTGGTCTGCCTCGTACTATACAGAGTGATAATGGTAGCAATTTTGTATCCAAGTATTTCAAGGATAGAATGAAAGATTTAGGCATTAAACTCGTAACTTTCACACCTTACCATCCCGAATCACAAGGCATTGTGGAGCAGTTTTGCCAAATGCGAAAACTGTGTAGTAACTTCGAATATGACTGGGAAGAAAAGTTACCTTTTGTTTTCGGTTACACCACTAAAGGTCCTTTGGAAACGTTGAAGTGTAATTTGATTTTTAAAGAAGGTAGTGAAGATTACGTAACTAATCTAGAGTATTATAAAAACAATTTAAGTAAGAGATGCTTGGCAACTAGCGGAGGAGAACGAAAGTGCTTGGCTACTAGAGAAAGAGAACGAAAGTGAAAGTCAAGGGGAGACCAAATGGAAACATAATCTTAGAGCAAAAGAAAGATGTTTGTGTGTAAGAGATAAAGTTTCAGTACTAGTCCAGAAAGAAGGTTCCTCTTTATTTTATAGGTTCGAAGTTCCTTTTTCAATTTTGGAGAAGAGGGGAAATCCAAATTATTCAATTGATATGGGTAAAAGTAGAGCAAAGTGGATGCATCTAAACTTGCTTCAGAATTATAAAGAATGCCCCGTACCATGGCCACCACCTGTGCCCTTGGTAATTGTATCATAAAGAGAAATTAGTTTTGAGAAAAATGTATGGGGTGTTTTAGTATTTCAAAGTATTAATCAGAGTTCAGAAAATGGAAAATTAAAAGGGAAGGATAACATTATAGCAGATAGCCTCTCTAGAGTTTTCAAAATGAGTAGCTGATGAATGTTTTCTGTTTTGGCACGAGTGAGTGTGTGAATGGAAAAGTGTTAAAGCTTTATGCAGAATTGTTCCCCTGCTGGTTCATTCTTGCTTCACTTTAAAAATAAAATAAAATCAGTTGATTTCATTTTTTTTCTTTTTTGGGGGGACGTGTTTATGTGAAAGGACTAATAGTAAACATAGGTCCAGTACTGTTTTTTCTCGATCTTTTGTGGTATATACGTATTTATGTCGTCTTCTTATGTTACACCAATTCAGTGGTATTGGTAAGATACAGATTACTGCTTTGTTTTTGGAGAAAATCCATCGTAAAATAATCCAAGAACTCATATGGTGATTGTGATAATGAAGTTGGCACTTTTTTTAGTCTAAAATAGCTTCTTATCACGTTCTTGTATTTAACAACTGTGTTACTTGCTTCAACTTTAGCTGGACATTTGCTTGCTTGCTTATTCAATAAAGTCATTGGTTGCAGTGTTTGTCTCTATTCCCTCCAATCATTCACGGGTAGCTTAGATTTAGGTGGTTATAAAAATGAAACATAAGAGAGCATCAGATAGGTTCAACTTCTCCATCAGCTTATATAATCCATTTCTTGTTGCCTACCTCTCTCCATAGGTGGTATTGTAGTCCGGTTGACAAATTTCCCATTTTGCGTTGTTCTTAATTCTCTTAATTTAGCTAGTAGCCACATCATAACAATAGTCCATTATTTCCATGACTGCTTATTCTTATTTCCATATGTCATGGTAATTGCCTTTATAGCAAAGGAATTATAAGTTAAAGGAAGGAAAACACATCTTTGAGAAGTTCTGCAGCAAGGAGGCATTCTCGCACGTGTTGGAGGCGCCTGTTCTCATAATGGTTCGAGAATCGGCAGGCGTTTTGTGGAACGCAACACACGCCGTCAGAAAATGCAGTGAAATATGATGCAATACTTGGTTGAGATTCTTCTAAGACTTTCTAGTCATCTCGGGAGCCTGTGACGTTCGCTGGTAGGCCCCGCCCCCAGTTAGCTGTATAAATACGACTGACGAAGTAGGAGATCATCAGTGAGAGAGAGAGAGATCATCAGTGAGAGATCAGCATCAGAGATCATTAGTTAGAGATCAGAGATCCAGAGAGAGATAAGAGAAGGAACAGACGAAGGATCAGAGGGAAAAGGGTGCTCGAGAGTTTAATCGGAATCTGGTCAAGTCATCGTCAGGAGTGGGCAACCGTGATACTTCTACATTGAGCAAGCATTCGAGAAGAAACGTTCTACAAGTGGTTTCGAGGAGTTCCTGCCCTTCGAGTATCAAGAGTAGACATTGCTTTCTGCAATACAGAGTCAAGAAGACATCAGAAGTTACAGTTCTCCTTTTGCGAAGCCATCGCTTCGAGCATTGATTTCCGTCAGCAGAAACCATTCTGCATTTATCTTTATTAGTAAGCTTGTAAATAAATCTTTGTTGTGTTTGTGTATCTTTCTATATTCGTATCCCCAGTTTCAATTGTTGGTGTTGAATTTTTTTGTTTTTTTTTAATATCGGGGACCGTGACACCATAAAAACCTGGGAATTGTAAGTAAAAAGTTTAAAATAGATATAGATCAAAGTAAAGATTAACAGTAAATATATAAATAATATGGGGAATCTTCACGATATGATGTTCATTATTTTATTGGTGATATGATTTGGGGCTGTTGAGTTTCTTCTTCATGATCTAATCTTTTCTATTACCTTACAATTAAAATATTCTTGTAGATGTCTTATCTTTAAGCTACCCAATTGTGTAGGATCTATGCTCTTCCCATAGTGTGGAGGGTCTATCACCCTGCACAAGATGATGACGCCTTCTGTAGTTCCTATTTTGACAGGCTGTTAGTAATCAGTCAAAGGCTGCTCTAGAAACAAAGACTGAAGCGAACAAAACCAATTGCTTATCCTAGGTGCAGTATTCAGTGGAATACCACACTTTCCAAACATACGAGAAGATGTAACTCCAACATAAAGTTGAAGAAATGGATACCAATCTGATCTATTCATTTGATATACTATGTACAAAAACGACTATGCAATATTAAAAAGGTTAGTTTAAACATTTATATAAAATTTTGAAAAATTATTAAATTGATATTTAAATACAACTTAAACCTATACAAAAAAAAACCACTTATATTAGAATTTTTTCTCCCAGCAGACGATTTCCGTATTACATTGACATCCATCCTACGAAGAAAGAAACGGACTCCAAAACGGTAATTTTTTATGGGTAACTATGAAGAACAATGATCCAAAACACTTATCCTTGACTGATTCCCATTTTGGATCGTGAATGGGACATCGAATATCCTTTCAGAAGCACAATATACGGCCTACACACACACACACACACACACACACACACACACACACACACACACACACCACACACACATATATATATATATATATATATATATATATATATATATATATATATATATATATATATATATATATATATCAGGTTTGGTACTGTGAGATTTCCTTAATGAACATATTCTTTGGAAGCTTCAAATTTCAAGTCAGTGGCTACTTTTAAGGGCTTCTTCTAAATGAACAGGGTTCGTCTACTGATTAATAATAATAATAATAATAATAATAATAAGTTTTGTTGTAAATTATTGCTGCATAAATTTTACAAAGGTTCTTCTCTAATTTATTAGGTAATTGAAGTTTTGAGTAGTCTGATATTCGTGGGCAGGCCCTCTAACCCCTTCTGTCCGGGCCGCCAATCCCTCCGCCAAGGTAAGTAGTTCCACCCGAAACAGCTGACCGACAAAACAGCTGACGAACAGCTGACGACCTCGTGTGCCCCGATGCGCGACCCCGAGCCCGACCCAAGAAGCCATGCGACCTTCCCATTCGCTTCTTGTTGTCCTTCCCGACATGGCTTCGTCCTCGTGCCCTCCCGCGACCTCGCGCTAACGCACTCACGAAGCATTTGCTGCGGTCAATCCGGTCTCTTTAATTCATTTAATGCAATTATGTGATGACGAAAGGTCATTGTTAATATTTTTAATGAAAAGTGGCCTTATTGGCGATTTCAGCGGTCAGTGTGTTAAGTGTAACGAAGGCACATTCGCCCTGATCAAGCATGGCGGAACATTCCAGTGGCAGTGTAACGTTCGAAGATGTCGGAAACTGAAAGCAATTCGGATGGCTGGCCCTCCCTCTCTGGGTCACACCTATCCTACAAGACTATTTTGGGCTTGATCCATTGCTGGCTTTACGAACTTCCCCAGACATATGTACGGATGACTCTGTGTATAGGTTCCGACCATACCATAGTCGATTGGTACAATTTCTGCCGGGAAGTTTGTATTGAGATTTTGGTGCAGGACAACCGGAAAATGGGGGGGCCAGGACACATCGTGGAAATTGACGAATCCAAATTTGGGAAGAGAAAATTCCATAAAGGTAGACGTGTCGATGGTTGTTGGGTCCTTGGCGGGATTGATCGCGAAACAAAGGACACATTCTTTCAAGTTGTTCCTGATAGATCTGTAGAAACACTCCTCCCAATTTTAATTGAAAACATTCATCCAGAGTCAGCCGTAATTTCAGATTGTTGGAAATCCTACCACACTTTAAGTCAGCATTTCAAAACACACCTTAACGTAAATCATTCACTACATTTTGTTGATCCCGATGATAAACGCATACACACAAACACAATAGAATCCACATGGCGGGTCTTGAAACGAAATGTTTTGCCTAGAAGTGATACAGTAAAAACATTATATAGTTCACATTTTTCCATGTATTGCATTAAGAAGCGTTACCTTTCAAATGTAGATTGTCCTTTTAAAGCATTTTTAGAATTAGTTAAACGTGCATATCCATTAAATAGAGTAGTTTCAACACCCGTCAAAATGTGGTCTAATTCCACTGAAACGCAACAATCATTGATAGATCGCTCCACCCAAACGGATCCGTTGAAAACACGAGTGTTTCTCCCCCCAATTTCATCCGGCCCGATCCCGCCAAAATCACTCCATCCAGCTCCGAAGAGAGGAAGGTTCGAACCGTCCGAATTGTCTGACGATTCCGATTTCCAGCTTTAGTTCTACCCGTCCGACTTGTCTGCCGATTTCCGATTTCCAACCCAACAAAGGTAAGTCCGGTTTTATACTTTTTTTTTTTCTTGCCAGAACATACGAGCTTGCTCAATTCAAGAATCTTTATTTTTTTTC
>NC_087222.1:1398355-1429149 GCF_015104395.2 Macrobrachium nipponense | reverse complement strand
CCTCGTTATGCAAGAAGCTGATTGCTTATTCTGGCCAATCAAGAAGGGATATAGAGATGCGTGGCACTTTTTGAAATGGCCAAGCCACGCCAACTTGTAATATCTCTGGAAGTTGACTTGTTTTTTGTTACAACATATACACAGTATCACTATTACGGTTTCACGGGACTTCAGACTATCACAAAAGGCATATTCAAAGCTGTATTGAATCAGCTCATATATATAGATATAGATATATATAAATATATATATATATATATATATATATATATATATATATATATATATATTCATATACATATATATATGATATATATATATGATATATATATATATATATATCTATAGATATATATATATATACATATTTTATATATATATATATATATCTATATATATATATATCTATATGATATATAATATCTAGATATATAGATATATATATATATAATATATATTATATATATAGATATATATATATATATATCTATATATCTATATATAGATATATATATATATATATCATATAGATATAGAGATATATATATATATATATATATATATATATATTAGATATATATATATATATATCTATATCTATATATATATATATAGATATATAGATATATATATATATATATATATATATATAGTATATATATATAGCTATAGATATATAGATATATATATATATATATATATATATATATATATATATATATATATATATATATATATATATACATATATTTATATATATCTATTTATATCTATATCTATATCTATATATATATATATATATATATATATATATATATAGATATATAGATATATATATATATAGATATCTATATATATATATATATATATATATATATATCTATATATAGATATCTATATATATATATATATCTATATATATATCATATATATATAGATATATGATATATATATATATATATATATAGAACATATATATATATATATATATATATATATATATATATATATATATATATATATATATATATATATATATATATATATATATATAGACATATATAGTATATATATATATATATATATATGTATATATATATATATATATATATATATATATATATATACATATATATATATATATATATATATATATATATATATATATATATATATATATATATATATCTATATATATATATATATATATATATATATATATATATATATATATATATGTATATATATATATATATATATATATATATATATATATATATATGCTCCCTACATAGAGCCTCGTTTATGCAAGAAGCTGATTGCTTATTCTGGCCAATCAAGAAGGGATATAGAGATGCATGGCACTTTTGAAATGGCCAAGCCACGCCAACTTGTAACATCTTTGGAAGTTGACTTGTTTTTTGTTACACATACACACAGTATCACTTATTACGGTTTCACGGGACTTCAGACTATCACAGAAAAGGCATATTCAAAGCTGTATTGAATCAGCTCATATATATAGATATATATAAATAATTATATGTATATATATATATATATATATATATATATATATATATATATGTATATATATATATATAAATATATATATATATATATATATATATATATATATATATATATATATATTATATATATATATATAATATATATATATATATATGTATATATGTATATATATATATATATATATATATATATATATATATATATATATATATATAGTATATATATATAGATAGATATAGATATATATATATATATATATATATATATATATATATATATATATATATATATATATATATATATCTATATCTATATATATATATATATATATATATATATATGATTTTTGCCCAGTTTTTACAGAGTATTTATGATGGCTTAGCCTTACTTCTTAGCCTTTGCTGGACTGTAAAAACTGGGCAAAAATCAAATGCATTATTCATTCATTTAAGTGAAAACAACCACCGAATTAATTGGATTGATAGTTCAGTAATTGCATGGTCAAGAGATGTCTTATCACGAAATCTTTTAGAATCAGCTTTAATACAACTAACTTTTCATTGTAATTTCAATGTTAGTCGTGGCCTTTTTCATTTAGACCCTTGTATCTGTAACATGTTTAAGAATGACCTCAAAGATATAATTACTGACTTAAATAAAAATCAGTTGCCTTAGAGTTATTAAAATTTTGTTGTAGTGTATGTCTGTCATGTTTTGTGAATATGGTTTTGTTTACCAAGTTCCGAATAGCTGTCACCTATAATCCTTTAATTGTCTGGAAATTGTATCTGAGATGATTGTCTTAAACCTATAATTGCACCCATTGTTTATGCTTGTTTGGAAGGTTTCTTATCTTCCAGGTGTGTCAGATTCTAGGTACTAATCCCTTTATAATCCCTTTCTGTCAGTTATACGAACCTTCTTGTATTGTCTTTTCTCGTATTGATGTCAGTATCTGCTCAGTAAAGGACTTTTAAAGTCGAAAGATCTTGCAGACCTCCTTCGTTTATTTTTCCTTCGTGGCATTTATCTTTATTTATGGATTTATCACGTTCCTAACTTTCGTGATTCAGTTATACATATATATATATATATATATATATATATATATATATATATATATATATATATATATATATATATATATATATACGGTGTGTGTGTGTGTGTGTGTGTATTACGTGTATGTGTGTGTATAAAATGTTGCATTTAAGAAACAATCAATTTTTATTGATAGATTCAATCAATGTTATTTCCATAGATTGTTCATGTTAGCAAAACGGTTCTGAAGCTGTCAGGGGGGGCAGAAGATTGAGGTTGCTCCCATCGTTGTTCTCTTTGGTATGATGCCACCATGTGTCCTGTTTTTTTAAAGTCTTCAGGATATTCATAATCTTTGCAGCATTTCCCATGCAGTTTTAATCCATATTTTATCTGAAGAATAGCATTAACTGTATTAGCGCCAATTTTATTTCTTATATGTTACAATGAGCGGACTGAAAATTTATTCGACATTAGCATTAGAATGAAGAAATATAAAAATTCTCGATGCAAATTCAGTTTTTGTCCAAACTGAAATTCATGGAAATATTAGAGAATGGGACTTGTGGTAGTTCATATCAACTCAGACACGAATCTTGTTTAAAAAAAGAAAAAAAAAATGTCTTGTTCAATTCCTGTCTGAGCTTGTCATTCGTACCTTTTCTTTCTATGTTCATACTCATAAAAGAGCTCCCATTGCTAGTATTAAAAGACAAAAAGAGCTAGTTCGCCACTTTTAAGGAGCTATTCAATGCTCGCACTAATCAATGCACCCATTTGGACGATGTGGCAATATATACCTACTTAATCAGGTCTCTCGAAGGAGAGCCACTCAAAGTAATTAATTCAGGCCTTGAGCGAACTGCAGCTAATTGTAGTGTAACCTTTGATTTATTAGATACATATTCTGGGAATCAGCATCCGATACTGGTCATACTGCGTCTGCGGCTGGCCAACATTTTTGTACCTAAATACAAAAATGAACAAATTAAACGTCTTGGTAGATCTTTGTTGGATCAAGGTATGTTACTTAGCCTGGTCAATCAAAAGTTATCCCAAGATCGAGCGTATCAGAGAGTAGTTGATTATCTTCGCAAATGTGACTTTTCGCTACATGGAAGACCAATCCTTACAAAGAGAAGACTTTTCATAGACAGTGCGTAAGAAGGAGTTAGAAACCAATTTCCCGCGTACAACGTTGTGTCCGTTCTGTAATGGTTACCATACAGCCTTTAACTAACTGTTCAAAGCATCCGAATGTAGCGGCTAAAAAGCACCAAGTGATCATAGCTAGAAAGTGTTTCCATTGTTTTGCTTCCAACCATAGTAGTAGGCAGTGCAATAACAAACGCAACTGTAAGTATTGCAATAGAAGGCATCACAGCCTCATGTACATGTAATATATATGTGTTTGTACGCATGTATAAAGTTATATGTAAAGAGGTACCCACCCCATAACCATTTGTCTGCCCACCAGTATTTCCTTTAAAAGACGATTTCTTAGGCATAATAGAAATTGTCATGTCCATTACAAAAGAATCCTGTGTGTTATCATATTTAGCTTCTCAGTATTGCACATTGTTTTTTTTTTTTTTTAATGTGGCATTAGGTTTGCACAGTTGTCTGAAATCCTCCCCCTCAATAACGTCATTCACACCGCCGCGCCCCCCCCCACACTTCTTCAACATTAATTTTATGCTTGAGGAACAGCCTCCCTGAGGATGTCGTGCAATTGGGACTTCAAATGTTGAAGCAAAGATGCATTGCATTATTACCCTGATACACATCTTCATGTATTTCAATAATTTACTTACATTTTTATTTATTTGTTTATGTGAAGGGACTATTCAATAGTAAATATATATCCAGTACTGTTTTTTCTCGACTTTTGTGGTATATATTTATGTCGTCTTCTATGTTACACCAACCAATTAATGGTATTGGGTGATAAATACGGATTGCTGCTCATATGGTGATTGTGATAATGAAAGTTGGCACTTTTTTTTTTGTCTAAAATAGCTTCTAATCACGTTTTCTTGTATTTAAACAACTGTTGTTACTAGCTTCAACTTTAGCTGGACATTTGCTTGCTTGCTTATTCAATAAAGTCATTGGTTGCAGTGTTTGTCTCTGTTCCCTCCAATCATTCATGGGTAGCTTACATTTAGGTGGTTATAAAGATGAAACAGAAGCGAGCATCAGATAGGTGCAACTTCTCCATCAGCTTATATAATCCATTTCCTGTTGCCTACCTCTCTCCATAGGTGGTATTTTAGTCCGGTGACAAATTCCCATTTTGTGTTGTTCTTAATTCTCATTATTAATTTAACTAGTAGCCACATCATAACAATAGTCTATTATTTCCATGACTGCTTATTCTTATTTCCATATGTCATGGTAATTGCTTTATAGCAAAGGAATTATAAGTTAAAGGAAAGGAAAACACATCTTTGAGAAGTTCTGCAGCAAGGAGGCATTCTCGCACGTGTTGGAGGCGCCTGTTCTCATGATGGTTCAAAAATCGGCAGGCGTTTTGTGGAACACAACACACGCCGTCACGTCGTCAAAAAATGCAGTGAAATATGATGCAATACTTAGCTTGAGATTCTTCTAAGACTTTCTTGGTCATCTCGGGAGCCTGTGACGTTCGCTGGTAGGCCCGCCCCCAGTTTTGCTGTATAAATAACGACGGACGAAGTAGGAGATCATCAGTGAGAGAGAGAGATCATCATGAGGAGATCAGCATCATAGATCATCAGTTAGAGATCAGAGATCCAGAGAGAGATAAGAGAAGGAACAGACGAAGGATCAGAGGGAAAAGGTTGCTCGAGAGTTTAATCAGAATCTGGTCAAGTCGTTGTCAGGGAGTGGACGACCGTGATACTTCTACATTGAGCAAGCATTCCGAGAAGAAACGTTCTACAAGAGGTTTCGAGGAGTTCCTGCCCTTTGAGTATTAAGAGTAGATATTGCTTTCTGCAATACAGAGTCAACAAGACGTCAGAAGTTACAGTTCTCCTTTTGTGAAGCCATCACTTCAAGCATTGATTTCCGTCATCTGAAACTTTCCAGCATGTTGTTGTTTAAGATTAAGCTGGCTTTATGCCAGCACGGGCTCTTGCTCACAGAGCAGCCCGTAGGCTTTCCAGTAAGTATTAACATTACCTCACTGTTTCCCCAGTTTATGCAATGTAAAATTTTACTTTTGCTGTGTAAATAGAAGTAACCATTCTGCATTTATCTTTCTTAGTAAGCTTGTAAATAAACCTTTGTTGCGTTTGTGTATCTTTCTATGTTCGTATCCCCAGTTTCAATTGTTGGTGTTGAATTTTTTGCTTTTTTTTTAATATCAAACCTGAGGCGGACCTCTCGGGGTCCGTGACATTAGTGGTGACCTTACCAGGATATTTGGCACCATAACAGTTTGAAACAAGGAGAATATAGAAAGAAACAGAATGAATGAAATGGTGAAAGAATTTATTGAGTCGGGTAAGCTCCTAGGTCTAGAGGGGAATGATCTCCGTGAGTATGTTGAGAGGAAAGAGAGAGAAAAGTATGAGAGCTGCTGAGAGAGAGGAAAGAGCAGCTGAGAGAGAAATGCAGCAAGAGAGAGAAGTAATGCAAATGCAGTAAGAGAGAGAAGCAATGAAAATGCAGCAAGAGAGAAATGTTGGTAATGCAGCAGGAAGAAAGAGAGAAAGAACGTATGCATGAGTTGGAAATTGCTTGGTTAAGACAAAATACTAGTAACAGTCAGACAGGCGGGAACGAAAGTGAAGGTGATGGTTTAGGTATGAGTGCAGTGCTGAAATTAGTACCAAAGTTTGATGAGGAAGATGTAACGAAATATTTCATGTGTTTTGAAAAGTTAATTGAAAGAGTAGATTCTCCTAAAGAAACGTGGACTTTATATTTACAGTCAGTTTTGAGTGGCAGGGCACTTTCTATGTATAGTTGCATGTCTAAGGAGGAATGTGATGATTATGATATTGTGAAAGAAACTGTCTTGAGCGCGTATAGGCTAGTGCAGAGGCATACCGTAAGAAATTTAGAAGTTTGGGAAAGGATGAAAATATTACGTACTTTGTATACGGTAAGAAGTTAGAAAGGCTGTTTTTTTATTGGTTAACTTCTGCTAAAGTTGAGGATTTTGATAGTTTGAAGAACTTAGTGTTGCTAGAAAACTTCAAAGATAATGTATCCTCTGAGATTAAGCTTAATATAGAAAATAGGCAAGAAGTATCTTTTGCAGGAGCAACTAGGTTAGCTGACGAATATAGTCTAACTCATAATTTGAGTGTTAGTAAGAAACAAAATGATCCTTCGTCTGGTAGAATACAAAGTAGTAAAGGTTTCATTTCTAGTAATAGCAATGTGAGTAAAACTGATTATTCCCGTTATACATGCGGAAAACCTGGTCATACGTCTAAGATTTGTAAGACTAAAGTGTCATTTAGTGGTTCAGAATTAACTTGTTTCTGATGTAATGGGAAAGGCCATTTAGCAAGAAATTGTACAGTAGAAAGGAAGGACGGTAAGAAACCAGTGTCTCTAGTTAACCTTTCGTCAGGTAGGAATGATATGATGAGAGAAACTAGGACATTTTTTGGTGAATTTCTGTCAGAAGGTGTTGTTTCCTCTCTTGGAGGAGTAGATTCGAGAGAAGTAGTCTTGCTTCGAGACACAGGAGCTGCTGTCTCACTGATTAGGAGAGTGTGCCAGACAGGGTGGAAATCAACATGGAAGTAAAAGTCATGTTAGGTGGATTTCCTAATACTTGTGTTCTTTGTCCTTTGTTGAAGTTGAATTTAGAAAGTCAGGTAGTGTCAGGATTAGTGAAACTAGCAGTTGTTGACAGTTTGCCCATTGATGCGTTAGACATTTGTTGTCGGTAATGACTTAGCTTTATCCAAGAATGTGAATCCTGTTGTGAATGAGATTCCAGTGTCTGAAATGATAGTAACTAGGTCAGGTTTAGATACAGACATAGGCTACGGTCATAATTTGTTCATGGATTCGAACGAGGGTGAGTTCGTGGATTCAAACGAGAGTGTGTTCGTGGATTCGAACGAGAGTGAGTTCATGGATTCGAACGAGAGTGTGATCATTGGATTTGAACGAGTGTGATAGAGGTGACGAGGTTGATCTTGGCATGAGTGTGGCTGAGAGACCTAACCCTGTCGGTGCCAGTGATAGCCAAACAGAAGATGTAGCTGTCGAGGGTAACATAGATGATGTCGTGGAATCAAGTAATAGTTACAGTGATGAATTAGGCACTAACCTTTTGAATAAGGATGTGCTAGTCAAGTTCCAGAGAGAGGATAAAACACTTACCGAAATTTTTTAATGTGAGTTGGATGATGATCTCGATAATGTGTGTAAGGAAACTTTTTGTTTAAAGGATGGAGTTTTGTGTCGTTATGTTCGTCCTAAGTCAGGTAGTAAAGGGGAAATCACCAAACAATTAGTGGTTCCTAGGAAGCTTCATGAACTAGTTTTGAATTTAGAACATGATGAGCAAGGACATTTATTGGGATTCAAATAAAACACCTTTCAGGTGTATTAGTAGGGCGTACTTTTTGGCCCTACACTGAAGAGTGACGTAAAGAGGTATGTTTTAAGCTGTCATGAATGCCAAATTGCCGGGAAACCGAATCAAGTAATTCCCAGAGCTCTGTTGTGTAATATTCCTTCAATAGGCGAACCTTTTGAGAATGTAATTATCGATATGGTCGGACAGTTGCCCAGAAGTAAGGGAGAGAATATATATCTGTTGACAATCATTGATAGGCTAACTCGCTATCCCGAGGTGGTACCCGTAAGAAGCTGTAATGCGAGGACTGTAGTTAAACGATTGTTAAATTATTTATCTAAGTTTGGTCTGCCTCGTACTATACAGAGTGATGATGGTAGCAATTTTGTATCCAAGTATTTCAAGGATAGAATGAAAGATTTAGGCATTAAACTCGTAACTTTCACACCTTATCATCCCGAATCACAAGGCATTGTGGAGCAGTTTTGCCAAATGCAAAAACTGTGTAGTAACTTTGAATATGACTGGGAAAAAAAGTTACCTTTTGTTTTCGGTTACACCACTATAGGTCCTTTGGAAACGTTGAAGTGTAATTTGATTTTTAAAGAAGGTAGTGAAGATTACGTAACTAATCTAGAGTATTATAAAAACAATTTAAGAGATGCTTGGCAACTAGCGGAGGAGAACGAAAGTGCTTGGCTACTAGAGAAAGAGAACGAAAGTGAAAGTCAAGGGGAGACCAAATGGAAACATAATCTTAGAGCAAAAGAAAGATGTTTGTGTGTAAGAGATAAAGTTTCAGTACTAGTCCAGAAAGAAGGTTCCTCTTTATTTTATAGGTTCGAAGTTCCTTTTTCAATTTTGGAGAAGAGGGGAAATCCAAATTATTCAATTGATATGGGTAAAAGTAGAGCAAAGTGGATGCATCTAAACTTGCTTCAGAATTATAAAGAATGCCCCGTACCATGGCCACCACCTGTGCCCTTGGTAATTGTATCACAAAGAGAAATTAGTTTTGAGAAAAATGTAAGGGGTGTTTTAGTATTTCAAAGTATTAATCAGAGTTCAGAAAATGGAAAATTAAAAGGGAAGGATAACATTATAGCAGATAGCCTCTCTAGAGTTTTCAAAATGAGTAGCTGATGAACGTTTTCTGTTTTGGCACGAGTGAGTGTGTGAATGGAAAAGTGTTAAAGCTTTATGCAGAATTGTTCCCCTGCTGGTTAATTCTTGCTTCTCTTTAAAAATAAAATAAAATCAGTTGATTTCATTTTTTTCTTTTTTGGGGGGACGTGTCATGGTAATTGCTTTATAGCAAAGGAATTATAAGTTAAAGGAAAGGAAAACACATCTTTGAGAAGTTCTGCAGCAAGGAGGCATTCTCGCACGTGTTGGAGGCGCCTGTTCTCATAATGGTTCGAGAATCGGCAGGCGTTTTGTGGAACGCAACACACGCCGTCACGTCGTCAGAAAATGCAGTGAAATATGATGCAATACTTGGTTGAGATTCTTCTAAGACTTTCTGGTCATCTCGGGAGCCTGTGACGTTCGCTGGTAGGCCCCGCCCCCAGTTTGCTGTATAAATACGACTGACGGAGTAGGAGATCATCAGTGAGAGAGAGAGAGATCATCAATGAGAGATCAGCATCAGAGATCATCAGTTAGAGATCAGAGATCCAGAGAGAGATAAGAGAAGGAACAGACGAAGGATCAGAGGGAAAAGGGTGCTCGAGAGTTTAATCGGAATCTGGTCAAGTCATCGTCAGGGAGTGGGCAACCGTGATACTTCTACATTGAGCAAGCATTCGAGAAGAAACGTTCTACAAGAGGTTTCGAGGAGTTCCTGCCCTTCGAGTATCAAGAGTAGACATTGCTTTCTGCAATACAGAGTCAAGAAGACTTCAGAAGTTACAGTTCTCCTTTTGCGAAGCCATCGCTTCGAGCATTGATTTCCGTCAGCAGAAACCATTCTGCATTTATCTTTATTAGTAAGCTTGCAAATAAATCTTTGTTGTGTTTGTGTATCTTTCTATATTCGTATCCCCAGTTTCAATTGTTGGTGTTGAATTTTTTTATTTTTTTTAATATCGGGGACCGTGACACCATAAAAACCTGGGAATTGTAAGTAAAAAGTTTAAAATAGATATAGATCAAAGTAAAGATTAACAGTAAATATATAAATAATATGGGGAATCTTCACGATATGATGATCATTATTTTATTGGTGATATGATTAGGGGCTGTTGAGTTTCTTCTTCATGATCTAATCTTTTCTATTACCTTACAATTCGTTAAAATATTCTTGTAGATGTCTTATCTTTAAGCTACCCAATTGTGTAGGATCTATGCTCTTCCCATAGTGTGGAGTCTATCACCCTGCACAAGATGATGAAGCCTTCTGTAGTTCCTATTTTGACAGGCTATTGGTAATCAGTCAAAGGCTGGTCTGCTCTAGAAACTAAGACTGAAGCAAACAACAAAACCAATTGCTAATAATAGGTCCAATTGTTTGTTCTAGGTGCAGTATTCAGTGGAATACCACACTTTTCAAACATACGAGAAGATGTAACTCCAACATAAAGTTGAAGAAATGGATAGCAATCTGATCTATTCATTTGATATACTATGTACAAAAATGACTATGCAATATTAAAAAGGTTACTTTAAACATTTAAATATAATTTTAAAAATATTTGAAATGATATGAAATACAACTTGACCTATAACAAAAAAACCACTTTATTTTAGAATTTTTCTCCCAGCAGACGATTTCCGTATTACATTGACCTCCATCCTATGAACAAAGAAAACGGAAAACTCTAAACGGTGATTTCTTATGGGTAGCTATGAAGAACAATGATCCAAAACACTTATCCTTGACTGATTCCCATTTTGGATCGTGAATGGGACATCGAATATCCTTTCAGAAGCACAATATACGGTACACACACACACACACACACACACACATATATATATTATATATATATATATATATATATATATATATATATATATATATATATATATATACATATATATATATATATATATATATATATATATATATATATTAGTATATATATATATATATATATATATATACAGGTTTGGTACTGTGAGATTTCCTTAATGAACATATTCTTTGGAAGCCTTCAATTTCAATTTCAAGTCAGTGGCTACTTTTAAGGGCTTCTTCTAAATGAACAGGCTTTGTCTAATAATAATAATAATAATAATAATAATAATAATAATAATACTAATAATAATAATAATAATAATAATAATAATAATAATAATAATAATAATAATAATGTTTTGTTGTAAATTATTGCTGCATAAATTTTACAAAGGTTCTTCTCTCATTTATTAGGTAATTGAAGTTTTGAGTAGTCTGCATATTCGTTGGGCAGGCCTCGTAACCCCTTCTGTCCGGGCTGCCAATCCCTCCGCCAAGGTAAGTAGTTCCACCAGAAACAGCTGACCGACAAAACAACTGACGAACAGCTGACGACCTCGTGTGCCCCGATGCGCGACCCCGAGCCCGACCCAAGAAGCCATGCGACCCTCCCATTCGCTTCTTGCTGTCCTTCCCGACATGGCTTCATCCTCGTGCCCTCCCGCGACCTCGCGCTATCCCACTCACGAACAGTTTGCTGCTGTCAATCCGGTCTCTTTAATTCATTTAATGCAATTATGTGATGACGAAAGGTCATTGTTAATATTTTTAATGAAAAGTGGCCTTATTGGCGATTTCAGCGGTCAGTGTGATGAAGGCACATTCGCCCTGATCAAGCATGGCGAAACATTCCAGTGGCGGTGTAACGTTCGAAGATGTCGGAAACTGAAAGCAATTTGGACTGGCTCCTTCTTCTCTGGGTCACACCTATCCTACAAGACTATTTTGGGCTTGATCCATTGCTGGCTTTACGAACTTCCCCAGACATATGTACGGATGACTCTGTGTATAGGTTCCGACCATACCATAGTCGATTGGTACAATTTCTGCCGGAAGTTGTATTGGAGATTTTGGTGCAGGACAAACCGGAAATCGGGGGGCCAGGACACATCGTGGAAATTGACGAATCCAAATTGGGGAAGAGAAAATTCCATAAAGGTAGACATGTCAATGGTTGTTGGGTCCTTGGTGGGATTGATCACGAAACAAAGGACACATTCTTTCAAGTTGTTCCTGATAGATCTGTAGAAACACTCCTCCCAATTTTAATTGAAAACATTCATCCAGAGTCAACCGTAATTTCAGATTGTTGGAAATCCTACCACACTTTAAGTCAGCATTTCAAAACACACCTTAACATAAATCATTCACTACATTTTGTTGATCCCAATGATAAACGCATACACACAAACACAATAGAATCCACATGGCGGGTCTTGAAACGAAATGTTTTGCCTAGAAGTGGTACAGTAAAAACATTATATAGTTCATATTTTTCCATGTATTGCATTAAGAAGCGTTACCTTTCAAATGTAGATTGTCCTTTTAAAGCATTTTTAGAATTAGTTAAACGTGCATATCCATTAAATAGAGTAGTTTCAACACCCGTCAAAATGCGGTCTAATTCCACTGAAACGCAACAATCATTGATAGATCGCTCCACCCAAACGGATCCATTGAAAACACGAGTGTTTCTCCCCCCAATTTCATCCGGCCCGATCCCGCCAAAATCACTCCATCCAGCTCTGAAGAGAGGAAGGTTCGAACCGTCCGAATTGTCTGACGATTCCGATTTCCAGCTTTAGTTCTACCCGTCCGACTTGTCTGCCGATTTCCGATTTCCAACCCAACAAAGGTAAGTCCGGTTTTATACTTTTTTTTTTCTTGCCAGAACATACGAGCTTGCTCGATTCAAGAATCTTTATTTTTTTTCAAAGTAGGCCAACGAAAACAGTGTTAGTCCACCCGTTCTAACTCGGCTTAGGTGGGTTCGTTTCGTTACGGTCATTTTTAGTTAGGTACGTTCGTTTTTTTTTTTTTTTTTTTTTTCTAATGCATCTTGTGCAAAAACCTTTGCTTGGGCTATGTTCGGTCTACGAATGCAGAGTAGGAGGTCAACCACAGCTGTTTCGTGGATTTCCGCAGCTTTCTCTTTTTTCCAAAGTAGGCCAACAAAAACAGTGTTAGGGGTCCTAAGTTTGGTTAGGTTGCTTCGTTTGGTTATGATCAGTTCAGTTGGCCATGTACCGCATTTCATACATGAACGTTCTATTAGGCTAATAGCCCATATGTTCGGTCTACGAATGTTGAGTAGGGGGACAGTTTAGTAACCTAGGCCACACATCTCATGAACCGATTAACTAGTAGACGTTAAACGTGGCCAACTAAACTGAGTATGGGGAGGAGCTGCTACAGTTTAGTTGGTCACGGGTTCCGGGAGCTGCTACAGTTTAGTTGGCTACAGGTTCCGTCTGCTAGGGTTTCGTGGTTTTCCTTTTTCATCGTCGTCGTCTTCCTCTCTCCCCACCCAAAAAACCCCGGTTTCCCAATAGGTCCCCCCTTACCATTTTCATTTACTTTTAACCAAAACTCGTGTGTTCTCCCCCCACCCAAAAACCCCGGTTCCCAATAGGGTCCCCCATTACCGTTTTTTTAGGTTTTCGGGTTTTCTAACACTACACATGTTTTCAAAACTAGCGCCAAAACAAACGGCCGCCATCTTGTTTGTATTCGTCCACCAATGCTCTAGCGGAAAGTACTCGTGCCCGACGAATCAGCAGGCGCTCCGAAGTTTTCTCACTGTTGTTTAATCAACCATTTTAACCAGCGCTGAGAAAACGGCAATTGGAAAACAAATCGAGAAGAATCTCTGCAAAATTAACGCAGCTGATGCAGCAATAATTTTAAATTAAACATGGTTGAATGAGGGGGAGCAGGCTGATTCGGACCAGGCTGATTCGGACCATGTACTGGCTCCTTCGGACCTTTATCCAGGCTTATTCGGACCTTCATATGATTGGCTGATTTTTCTATGCAGTTTTACCTCCTGAACAAGAATTTTAAGTAACATTTATCCTGACAACTGTAATTAACCCCCAGGGGCTCGTAGTAAACACAGCAAAATACATTTGACGCCCCAATTCCTGGTGGCTTTCGTATTCACGGGGACGAACAATGCGGGATGCCTATATAGAAATACCAGATATTATAATTGTGTAAAAGAAATGATAGGTAATCATGATTGATTATGCAAATTAAACATAATTTTCTTTATGACTTCGTGGCTTTGTTTGTCACAGAGGCTCCGTTCACGTATTCCTCTTCGGCCATTTGCAAGAAACACAACGAAGAGGTGTTTTTGAGGAACTTATTCTTACGATGTTGCAAATGTAGAAAACATTTCAATTTATTTTATAAGTAATGTAAAATAAGATTTTTATATACACTCAATTAATTAATTTTTATTAGTAATTTACATATAAATCTGATATTTTTATAAGTGGGCACTTTATAAGTAACGGTGCAGCATTGCAACCATTATTTGCAAAGACTATTTCTTTCCTTGGAATTTTGCAAGGTTAAGGGCATGCAATGCTCTTCCTATATAGTATGGCATGTGTTATCAGTTGATAAGCAGGGAGCTACTGTTAAGGTTACACTCGTGTTGCCAGAACTAACATATCTTTGTGCTTTTAACATTATTTAAGCATATTTCGAACCTCTAGCAAAATTTACAAATACCGTTAACATTGAGCGAAAGTCAATAGAAAAAGAAAACAGACTAGTAATTAAAATTTTCCTCCCCCTCATGTGCTGCACGTAAACAGGCTTATTCGAATCTTGTACTGGCTCATTTGGACCTAGTATGCAGTGGCGGCTCCTGGCTATCATTCATAGGGGTGCTGTTATAGGGTTGATGCCTTTGTATGATAAGGCGACCTGTGAGGTTATTTAGACCTGCGATAATTTTACGCTAAGGTCGGTTTGTTATGACTTTCATACTCATTGGAGTGTCTTGGATTTCGATGATAATTTACAAAGTCAGTATCTTCTTTGGTTATGACGACGGAGATGTTTCAACTCATGATGATAGTTTCTAAGTTCATTCAGTATCTTCTTTCTGATGTGAGGTTTCTAGTTGAAAACACAGAGTACAAAAATATCTGTATTCTTGAAGTCTACATTATGAAGATCAGATAAAATGTACAGGTCTTCTAATGATGATGGCTGATTGAATTCTCTACAATCTGGTTTACAATCATAAAGGAAGCAGACAGTAGCTCGAACATACGAACATACACACAGATGACATAGATTACAAGTCACGTAGGCCGTTTGAGCTATAGGTCACTGTGGTTGTCTCAAGTAGGAAGCTTGGACTACAGTTTACAAAACAAATGAATGACCACAGTTGACGGCAACTAGACACTGACTGATTACAACACGTCATCTTAACCTACTTTATCATCATATCTGGTCTGATCACATTCCTGCAAGCAACTGGTTGACCTCTTGGGTCACTGGTTTTAATTAATCATAGTTTTAGTTTTTTATATATGGAATAACATTCCATATATTATGTTAATGTAGCACTTACATAAATGCTCGGTCGGCTACAAAACCAAACACTGAATATTACTCAAGCTTGACTTGTATTTGACTTATAGGAGTGTGATACAGACACTAAGGTGAATATATAGATTTATAGAAAATACTTAAGTAAAAAAAAATTCACGGTGTACACAAATACAGATTCATGTAATAAGATATAAGACATACGCATATGATAATATTTGTAAATAATAATGATCACGTGATATATAATGAAAAAGTTTTTCACTTCATTAAGATACATATGCTACAGAAAATACTAATGTACTCCTGATAATTGCATAACATAAAGATTAACATGATAAAAATCATATTTTAACTGATAAAAATCATATATAAAGTGATAAAAATCATTTATTAACTGATTTATTAATTGATATATTAACTGATATACTAACTGATTCATTAACCCATATACTAACTGCCGTTATTGGTAAGATAAAAGGTAACAGATTGATTATAGGCTACCTGATTTATTTTTACATATATGTATTGATTCATAAATTTATGATCAATATATGTGCACTTAATACAACTTATTAACATAAATTATTAATCTAGGTGCACTTTAAATAGATTCCTAGTGCGTACACACACAGATATATATTGATTCTGTTATTTACTGATACTTTAGCTATGATAGTTATATAGATATTGATCCTTTACTGATACTTTAAATATGAATACATGACCGAGGATATACCCACTACACATTTAACTAGCGTTTCGAACAAACTTTTTCGCCCATTACACAGTTCCAAGACAACCACCTATAGCCAAATGAAATGGCCAATTCCAAATGGTTTAAAAAACAAGGGGGAAATTGCCTGGCAGGGTCCAAGTTCTAATTTTGCGCCATCCATTGTTCCTCTGCATCCTATGCGATACGAATACGTTCGCAATGAATAAAATCATCCCCAGCACGAGTCCTGCACCAGCAAACGTAGAGTTGAATATCCTCCTTGGTCGTAATTGTCAGAAGTATGTCTCTTTGTAATCAATTCCGACAGCCGCCGGAGCATTCAGCATTAAAAACGAGATTAACGACGGATACGGGTGTCGGTCCAAGAAGTCCACTAAATAAGCTTGTTCACTTATGATGGTGCTTATTCCCTTCACATTGTAGCCGGTTGTTTCTTCACTGCAGTCGTCCGCAGCGACGAATGTGTTTTGGAGTTGTAGACGATCTGTCCGGGCATGTGATGTGAAACTCTCGTACTGCAGGGTACTGTAACCAGGTTCCGTTAATCAGCCTGTAAGTGAAATTATACTTGTCACAAGGGCAAAGTAAATTCAGACAACATCCAAATACGGGACGGAGAAAGCCGTTAAGGACTAGACTTAACCCACATGAATTCGCTGATATTTTATTTAATTCAAAAGAGTCAGCTGTACAAACTTTTTTATCCATGGCATTATAACAATGAGTGAACATAATCAGGTCTCTGACGACCATAAAAATATCCACATTAACAGATATCAATACGAATCCCAAAGAAAATTCGATATTACTGGTAGTTAAGTTACTAACAAAAGAAGTGGGAAACGGAGCTATTTGTAAGATTGCCAGGCAACATAAGAGTCAAAGAGAATATTAATCATGATTCTGTATTTCTCTATGCTTACTGAAATTAAGTTGTGATAAAATCCGATCCTATGTGCCCCTAACAAAGGTTTCATATTCAAATTTCTCGCGCGCATCCTCTGAGGTTAATTTTTAAAACTTTATTAATAGGCAGGAGATGCAGCGAAAGAACCCACTATGTAACTAATTTTTATATAAACTTTGGGTTTTTCAAGAAAATGTGACATTTTCCCATGAATGGGATTTACTTGAATTGTAATAGACTAATGTTGCAAGTAAATATTTTATATCCATGACTTGATACTTCTAAATGTCCGTTTACCAATGTCATAAGCTGAATTATTGACTCTAATTGTCTATGAGGTTCAGAAAAAATTCATTCATTTTGATGTTATAGAAATTCTATTTGCTTATTTTGTTCATTAATTTTAAAACGATTGCGATTCCTTAACTAAGCTTGCATTGATCACCACGGATAAGAATAGGTTGCGGCTATGTATGTCACCGTGACCTATGAACCACATGTGAAGTTCATGAGCTAAGCATTCCTCTCCAGCTAACTTGTACAACTACAGATGAAGCCTGTGCAAGCGGCTTATTGTGGTTATAAGGAACAGTGATGATTCAGCAAACGTGCCAGGCACCTTAAGGACTGATGACATCATCACCTGGCAGGAGATTGCTCTCAGCCAGCTTAAGAGTTACCTTACTCGCTGTAATAATACGACTTTAGTACTTTCAAATGATAGCCATGTATAAATTGGATATTTTTTTGTTTTAATACTCCACCCACACGAGAAGAATGTTTGAAAAAACAGTACCAAAATTGAACAATATAATATTAGTTTCATGTTGGAAACCTGCAAGATTGTAAAATATATGTAATTACTTATGTTAAATTAGATATTCCTTATTCAAGCTAATGAAAAAGGTTTCCATACAAATTTTATATATATTATTTACCCTGTAAGATCCATATAGGATTATTCACATAGATATACATTTTCACTTCTAGACTTCCTGACTTTAAAATCTCTTCCTTTTTTTTTTCATTGACTACAATATAAACCACCGGGACAGACAATATGCCAGCAGGTTTCGATATGTGTTTGAACTTTCTAGCTTATTTGTCGTTAATATCCCTAGAATACTGAATGGACTACTAAACTAAAGCGTTAAGTTAGAGTTCAAATCTTTACACATATATATTTGAATATTTTATAAACACATACTGCATATGGTTATGTTTTGCTTATTGATTTTATCGTGATTCCTTTTTTATTATAATTTGTAACCCTTCTAACTTCTTACGGAGTATATTATATCGACTCCACTTGTATCCATACTTTTTTTTATATTTGATACATTAATGGTTAGCCTGAATATGTGGAAAAGTGTTCTAGCGGCATACCGTATAAGGCTACTTGCGGTATCATTTCTATAGATACAAGAGATGAATGATAAAGGTATTTAAAACTGCGAGAACCGCTATAATCCAGTTCGGATCCAATATCACGAGTGTAACTCGCAGGACATTGACACTTTCTTATTTATCTGTTCTACCAAACTGATTGACTCTGGGTGATAAAATATGGTATTGGTTTTCTTAATGGAAGGGAATTCACACAACGAGTTAAGGAAATTATTATTGATTTACACGACCTGAGTCAGAGATTATCATGTGTTGAATTCCATGTTTACTGATGTAGCACTCATAAATATTCCTAGCGCACTCAATTGCGGTGTTTGTTTTTTAGTGCTATAAATTCTATATAACGTATCAAGGCAACTATTAACACTAAGAGGTGTTTATTTCCTCTGTCAGACTTGTAACTCTGTTAATAATTCTATGTGTACTCTTTCAAAGGATTGATTTGGCACAGGATAGGCCCTAAACTGACAGGTGTCTTATTGTGTCCCTTGTTTTCATGACACATGTTACAATTAGTTATGAGCTTTTTATATCTGAAAGCATTGTAGGCCAGTAAAATAGTGATTTGGTTTTCTGTGACATAATAGAGAACCCTGGATGACCATGTAATGGATTGGAATGAAGCCAGTTTAGGATGATTGGTATGAAAGAGATTATTACTTCTACCTGGTCGGTAGTCACCTGTTGTGTTCTTCGGGTTTTCCTCGTCACGGACCTACATATAATATTACATTTGATTACATAATTCTGCTACACATACTTTAAATATACTTTTGCTTTAGGGTTTCCGTTCAAAGTGTTTATTGTTTTGCTTATCTGCTGACCCTTGTTTTGTTCAGTTTGTAACAGTTCAGCGTTCCAACCCAGGTATTCAATGTTCACGATCTCTTGGGTTCATGAATTTTCTTGTTCAGATACGGTTTTAACAATTGGCACGGATGTTTCTATATCTTTTAGTCCAACTAATGGTTCTTTGCAGTATGGTGCGGGATTGCGGGATAATGCATCAGCTATGATATTTGCTTTCCCAGGTAGATACCCTATCTTGGCTCCAAAGACCTGAATGATCATATGCCACCGAGTTCCTTCGGGACTGTGTGATTAAAGCCTTTGAAAAACTCGTAAGGGACTTATGGTCAGTAAGGACTTTAACAGGATAGCCGTAGATTATGAACTTAAAATGTACTAGTGAGTTAACGATTTGATAGCCCCTCCTCGCCTATTACTGCATATTTACTTTCAGAGGGCTTTAGTTTACGTGAATAAAAGCTATAGGAAAGAACTGTTTATCATATTGCTGAAGTATCCCACCCCTCTTACCCTTGGTCTAAGGTGTCTGTTGCAATAAAAAAAAATCCTTATTTAAATCAGGGATTTTTAAGATAGATGAGCTGCATAATTCCAATTTTAAGATAGCAAACGCCTGTTGATGCTTTCAGAGCCATAATAATCTACGCCCTTCTTCGTTAACGTAAAGATCTGTTAAAGGAGTTGCTGTGATTGACCAGTTACATATAAACTTACAATAGTAATACCCACTACAGCGCAAAAGTGCTGTATCCCCCTTTTACGTTAATAGGTACCGGAAAGTTATGAATAGCCGACACCTACCATGGACTACTTTAAGACCTTGACTAGACACATAAAACCTAAATAAACATGGTTCGGTTTTGAAACTCACATTTGGATATTCTACTCTGAGATTATTTGTCTTAGTCTCTGTAACACTATGCGAATGTACTTCTAAGGTATTAGAAAAGATTACAAGACCAACCATATAGGCGTGTAGGGTATCCCCTAAAAAGGTCTCCAAACACTATATTAATCATTCTGGTGAATGTAATTGGGGCGCAACGTAAGCCGAGCATACGTCAAAATTTATAATGTCCCCATGAGTGTGCTGAAGGTGGTGTATGGGGTACACTTGTAATAAATACATTATTTCAGTTTACAGGATCTGTAAATAAAAACCCATGACCTGAGGTCATGGCATTAGGAGGGTCCTACGTGACCAAAGCAGATCTAGATTACGCTATGCGCTGTCTGCAGTAGCCTGATTTAGCTCTGTACATTATCAGCATTTATTATTAATGATAACTTTGCACAACAACTTCCATGGGAAGCGGTTGACCTGTTAACCTACGCCGGAAACTTGTAACTTCCGAGCCGGCGGACTACGTATGTTTTTATATGAATCGCTGAGATAGCTAATGTTCCGCTATCGACGTGATGCTTTACAATGGCAGTTCCATGCCAACCTTCCAACATATCGGTCTCCCGACCGAGCTGCATCTCCTAGTATGGAGTTACAGAATAAAGTTGTTATATCTGTTCAACTTATCTGTTTGAATCATCTCCTTTAGTTAAGAAGAACCACTCTACTAAGATATCCCAAGGAGATGGGAGGAACCAGAAATACTTACGAATGACAGTCGTAAGGAGAAAACAAAAAAAGTCTTTCGCAAAGCGAAGGGACTTAGATTTGGTGGCAGCGAATGACGAAGAATAAAATTAACAAGACCCATATCAGCCGACCGAAGGTCTACAAGAACCAACTTCCACCTTCAACATCAAAACTAAACAGAGGAAACGGGATCTTCAATCAACGCAACATTTTATGAAGACGCAGATATGTCCTTCATCGAGAAGAATACAAGCATCATCACCGACGTTTGAGCGACTGTTGTCACCGGACGAGAGCAGCATCGAACATCAACAGAAAGAAGAAAACAAACACAGGAAACAGCACGCGATCAAAAGCAAGGACGCAGAGAGTAGAGCAAGAGGCAGTAGTGCAAGGACGGAGGCTGTGACGTCATCAATCTTGGACTTCTTCATGCATCGTGCACCGAGAGAAGACCGTGACGTCATCACGACTTCCGACGCGAGACTTAGACAGGAACTGAGACGTCATCCCATGTCAACAATCCTTCACCATATAATCTGGAGCTAAGTACCATTTTATCTATTCAGGTTCTTTCCTCAGTGAAGTGTTGTTCATCAGATCGATCGTCAGTATTCTGGGGTGAGTTGTTCGCCACCTTAATCTTCCTTCATTACAGAATCAATCTTCAACTACGAGTTCTCGCCCGCAGATTTTTTTTTTTTCTCTTCTCGTTGTTGCTAATCGTTTCTTGCAGGAATTCTCCGTATAATATTTTATCAAATTATCTGTATTTTTGTATCTTTTGGGGGATTTTCCTATTATTATAACACATTTATACAGTACATTGCATATGCGTTTACGTAGTGGTCGAGTGTACTCTTATAGATATTTTGATAGGATCGCAAGGAATAGAAGTGATAAGAAAAAAGTGAAAGTGGAAATGGCAACTCCTCCGACTGGCAACCCCAATGTGGTGACTCTCGTAAGCGCGAGGTCAGCAATTGTCCCTTTTTCAAGGTCGGGTCAATGGTTCCTGCCTCAAAATGTTGAGGCATGGATCTCATCTGTAGACGCTCATTTAAATGCAAAAAGCATCACAGACCCAGCGGTACAATTACAGGAGGCCAAAAGCTTCATAGACTTTGCTAAAGGAGACGCAAGTGCGAATCTAAGGGGGGTTTCTTTCCAAGAAGCGCTTACATGGGACGAGTTCAAAATCAGATTACGTGCCGTGTACGGGGGTGAAGAGGCTTTAGATGTAGTATTGGCATTGAGAAATATCCTTAACCAAGCCTCCATGACTCAGCTTAATGTTGTCGAGCGGGCGGCGCTAATTGCCGACCGGCTAAATGAATATCAAGTTTAGTTTAAGTAACTCCGGGTGGGTTACGAGTGCCAAAATCAATGTGAAAGATTTTATCCGTTTGATCTACCTTACGAGTATCACTGCAATGTTGCCTGAAGCGTTAGTGCGGTGTTTTGACAAAAAATTGCAGCCCAACAGTACGGAATTAGATGTGTATAAACAAATCAAAAAACACATGTCTAAATGTACCGACCTAGATCCTTCGCTCATTCAAGTTTTTGCAAAAAATGAGAACAAGCCACAACAAGTAAATGTGGTACATAATAATAATCAAGTTGCAGGGATGGTTTGTTATAACTGTAAACGACAGGTCACATGGATTTCAGACTGTCGGACGCGTTTTTTGTTCAATACATAATAGTTCAACTCATTCATATAACCGTTGCTACTCGAGGAATCAACAGCAGAATGCTACAAACACGCAACCAGTTGCCAGTGCAAATAAAAAGAAGGGTCCTCAGTACTATAAGAAGAAACAACCAAACGGAAATTCTGCACAAACACAGAACAAACCAAATCGTGCTTCAGGTACCTCTGTTCCTGGGCCGTCTAGCCAGAACTCGCAAGGCAACAAGCGAATTTTTCCAAGGTGTGATAAAAAAAAACAACAAATACCACGTAGTTCACTCCAAGGGGGGAGAGGGCGATGTTGGGTCATCAATATCAACATCTTTTTGTATCAAATAATCAGTTTATCATTTATCAGATCATTGTGAGGCAATTGATTTCCTATGAAACACACGGCCGAATCCAAAAAATCTGTGCAGGTTCCCGTAGATTTGCAACAAATTCATGCAATTATTAGTCAAAACGAGTTGCGACCAACCTTACAATGCAGTAAATTTGGACCATAAGTCATTCACTTTGTTCTTTGATTCTGGTAGTCCACGTAATATCATGGATTTAAGGACTCATCATTTATCTTTTCAAATTTCCCTATAGAGAAGTCCGGAATAAGGCTCTCAGGCATAGGGAATAATGAATTAAATGTTGTAGGATGACTCATGTACAGTACAAGGGGTCGGTAAGCGCACGTTTGCTGATACCTTTATCGTTGTACAAAACATTAATATGTCCCTCCCGCGTAATTATCGGATACCCGTCTATGGGCACTCAAAATATTATCTTAGCTGCAAAAACACGGCGTGTATATCAAGGGAAATTCTATAGGTCTTCTAATACCCTAAAATCAGTTTTAGATAATAAAGAGACAGACAGAGTTGTCACTTTACATTACGAACCAATCACCTGTCTCATGAACCAAGAAATAATACAGGCAAACCCAACAGAACTCCTCGCTCACCCGTAATATCAGCTTGCACGCAAACTCTCGAGTCTAACGTAACTTCGAACATATTAGTGCGTGTGTAAAGAGAACCTGCCAGGATCTGAAACGTTAATCCTTTCCGAAACTCTGAAAACACACGGATTATCCGTACACAAGCCATTTTATACAGTCGGCTCACAACAACAATGTAACATCGAAGTCTGTAATCATTTGAATACCACTTTGTTAGTAATCCACAAAAATCAACATATCTTGGATGCCGAAGTTTATAAACATCGCATTCTTACCGTAGCTAAGATAAATCACGCTCAATCAGTTGCGGATGAATCCTTTTTGCAATCTATAAAGAACAAAATCAGGAAGGACATTCAAGAAGAAGAATTCAGCAGAAATTTTTGAAACTTTTAACTAAATATCATGATGTTTTTCCACTACGGATGGAACCTTAGGAAAAACGGATGTCATCGAGCATCAAATAAGGCTCAAGGACAAACAGAAAGTAATCTATGTACCTTCGTACCGACTTCCTATGAAATTCAGAATGAGATAACAGAGGAAGTAGTTAAATGCTAAAAGAAGAGTCATTAGGAAATCAAACAGCCCCTTATAATTTTCCGTTAATAGTAGTACCGAAAAAAGATCGACTTGGCGGATATGCGTAGATTTTCGTCGTTTAAATGAAAAAACAATCCCTGACAGATTTCCAGTACCATGTACCGATGATATCCTATCTCTATTAGGTCAGAACAAATATTTCACCAGCTTAGACCTACTAAAGGGATTTCATCAGATTCCGTTGGAACAAGAGAGTATCCCATACACTGCCTCAGCACAGCCAGGGGACATTATGAATTTTTTGCGTATGCCTTTTGGTTTACGTTGCGCTCCCATAACTTTTACTCGTATGATAAACATTGTGTTTGGAGACTTGTTAGGAGATATCCTACATGCCTACATGGACGACTAGTAATCTTTTCCAACACTTAGAAGAACATTTACGTAAATTAGAGTTAGTGCTACAAAGACTAAGGCAGCATAATTTAAGGGTAAAGATAGTAAGTGTGAATTTTTTAAAACAGAACTAGTCTATCTAGGTTTCACGGTTTCTAGTGAAGGTCTTAAAGTCGTCCATGATAAGGTGTCGGCTATCCGTAACTTTTCCGATACCTACTAACGTCAGGGAATACAGCAATTTTTAGGCTGTAGCGGCTACTATCGCCGCTTTATACGCAACTACTCAATCATAGCCGCTCCCCTAACCGATCTTATAAAAAAGGGCGTAGATTTCATATGGTCTGAAATTCATCAACAGGCGTTCGATAAATTGAAAGATGACTGTGTAGTTCTCCTATCTTGAAATTTCCTGACTTCGGTAAGGAATTTTTCATAGCAACAGACGCCTCAGACCTAGGAGTAGGTGGGGTATTGCTTCAACAATATGATAAAAAGTTTTTCCCTATAGCTTTTTATTCACGTAAACTGAGACCTTCCGAAAGTAAATATGCAGTAATAGACAAGGAAGGGTTCGCTATTGTTTAATTCACTCGTGCATTTTAAATTCATATATACGGTTATCCCGTCAAGGTTCTCACTGATCATAAGCCCCTAACCGACTTCTTTAAAGGCTTTAGTCACAGCCCTAAGCGAACTCGGTGGCACATGATCATCCAGGACTTTGGCGCGAGGATCGGGTATTTACCTGGGAAAGCAAATATCATTGCTGACGCATTATCACGCAATCCCTCTTCATCTTGTACCGACCATTAGCTGAATTAATAGATATCTCAACCTCCACGCCCATTGTTAAAACTATATCTGAACAGGAAGATCTGGGCTGGAGTGCTGAACTATTACAGACAGAACAAAGAAAAGATCCGCAAATAGAAAAAATCATCATTGCGTTAAACGGAATCCGAAGGAAAAGGAATACATAAAGTAATAGCAGCAGAAGTTATATCATAAATGATAATATCCTGTGTAGATCCGTGACGAGGAAAAACCCGCAACACACCGCAGTTGAATAACAACCAGGTGGTGGTACCTATCTCACTCATACCCACTGTCTTAAAAATGGTTGCATGAAAATCCACTGCATGGACACCGGGTATTCCTTGATGTCACAGAAAGCCAAATCCTTATTTATGGCATACGATGCTTACAGATATAAAAAAGCACATAGCAAATTGTCGCACTTGTCAAGAATACAAAGGGCACACGAAGACACCTGTCAGCCTAGGGGCTTACCCCGTGCCAAATCAACCCTTTGAAAGAGTACATTTAGATTTATTAACAGGATTTTACGAGTCAGACAGAGGAAATAAGCACCTCCTAGTAAATTATAGATGCTTTGACTCGATATACAGAACTTATAGCGCTTAAAACAAAAACCCGCGGTCGAGTGCGCTAGGAAGTTTTTACGAGTGCTACATTTTGTAAACATGGAATTCCACACATCATTATATCAGACTCGGCGGGGAGTTCAATAATCATTCCTAACTCCTTGTGCGAATTCCTTTTGTATAAAGAAAATCAATACCATGATCTATCACCCAGAGTCTAATGGGCTAGTGGAAAGGGCAAACAAATCGTAAGGTTTTAAACATTTTAAAGGGTCACCTTAGGGGGGGCAGACCCCAACTGGGACATTGCCATACCTGCCGGTACTAAGCACACTTGAATCACTCGTATCATGTGTCTATTAAAATGACACCGCACGAGGCACTGTACGGTAGGTCCCGGCTAGAACGCCTTTCCACATCTTAACGCCTACAACTAATTTATCAATCCTCTAAAGGATGTTATGGATGCAAGCATAAGTTCGATATAATATACTTCGTAAGAATCTAGAAGAAGCACAAATAATAATGAAAAAAAATCATGATAAAATAGCTAAGCCAACTAGAACATATGCCGTGGGCGATCAGGTATACATACAAGTATACGTACGTAAAGGTTTAAATTATAAACTGACACCTAAGTTTGAAGGCCCGTTTAACATTTTAGAAAAATTTAACGGCCAATAGATTTAGGGTTCAAAATGTATCCAAACCACACTGATGTGAGATAGTTCCATTGGCAATCATATCAGAATCTAAAGAAAGGTAGATGGAGTGAGGGAAAAAAATGGTTGTATTTATGAACTTGTATAATAATTTATATATATACTCTATTAATCATACTTGTATGTAACCTATTCTTTTACGCGAGTTATTACATATGTTTACTCATTGCAGGTTTCAAAAATGAATCTGTTATTGTTAGGAGTGATATTGTGTATTCAGACATCTTTGTTGTATGGAAAGAGCGCTAGGACGAAAGAAATAGAATTTAATCATGGCTCGATTATCGAGAGAATAGATGATGTATTCATCGTGTCAAGTAACTATTGTCATAGAAGTAGATATGCATGCAATATTTTTGCCTGAAGATGACGTCCTTAACTTAAAGAATGACCTGATGAGGTTTTGCTATTTCGCTTAAGAAATGCACGAACGTAATTTTCATGCTAACTCAGAGATTTCGCTAGCTCAAACACTAAGCGTCGCGGAAATGTTGTCTTATGACATACAAAATAAAACCGCCGAGGCAGAAGAACTTGCTCGTGACCTGCTGATGTGGTCTGTGCGGCACAATACTCTCGAACGCCGCAACCTGCTTATTCTGGCTGGACTAAACATCTTAGGATCAGTTTGCGAATCTAGGCTTAGGAATTTCAAATCGCCTTAAGATAAATAATCAAAATAAAAGAATTGAGTTTTTTGCAACACAAAACCGAATTGGCTTTGTCCGAACTTCGCAGCCAGTTATCTTCAATTAATCAAATAATGAGTATCGTAAATGAACATTCAAATAATATCGATCAGGTCATGGAAGTTCAACATTGCTGGCTACATTAGCTTACTATAGTTCGAAAATAGATCATATCCGTGTGAAAATATCACATTTTATTGAAAAGTCAAAAGATTACGTAGAAGCGATTACGTTAGCAACAAAGGGTGTGTTATCTCCTCACCTCATGCCTATTAAAGATCTGACGTTAACTTTGGAAAACGGACGGGAGAAACTAGGTTATATTCCTTTATTAGACGCCATAAAGTAGAGTTCTATATAGCCTAATATCAGTCAGAGTTGAAATTATAGAATTATGATCACAATACCTTTGATTCTTCCGATGCTTGGCAATCATACAAAATAGCACTGTTTCCTACTTTCATGACGAATAACTCAAGTCCAGTAATATCCAATTTGACGGGGCATGTACTGATTTCTTCTGATAAGAATCATTTACAGTCATTAAAGACTTAGATAAACTCACTCACTGTTCAGAAGCCATGAATAATAAAATTTGTACAGCTGACTCTTTTGAATTCTATCCTATATCAACGGATTCATGTGAGTTAGGCATAGTGCTAAACGGCTCTCTCTCTCATACAAGCGAAGGTTGTCTGGGGAAACTTTATCCCTTTTACGGTAATAAATTCAATTACAGGATGAATAATGGTTCCTGGATCCGTTACGATAAAGCCGGATTCAACGTAGTATGTCCGGATGGGACCACCGCCCATGCCCCTATCTTTGTAGCAGCTGATGGTTGTACGGGGACATCTACAAACTACACCGTCAGAGGGGTCAACACGATAATACGTGAGAAGGCGTACTTTGCGAACTACACTTGGGCATCTACAATCATCCCATCACTACCTCTCCCATACAACGCGCTGGGTGGCTCATCGTTTGACGCAACTGGCTGAGATGACCCACGCGTCACCGACTTATGCAGGTGGAGAAAATCTTCGCTACTACATTCTGCTGGCCGTGTTCAGCGTGACGCCATATTGGTTATCGCCGTCAACATCTTTGCTTGGCGTAGGCTGAGGCGTAAACAGAAGGATCTCCAAGGAAACGTATTGGCCCGTCTAGATGACGTACCCGTTAAACTCAAGTCGTTTGAGTTTAGGGCCGCCTGAACCTGGCCACTTCATTTTTGTGGCCTAGGGAATTGTCTGGAATTGTGTTGTGTGTGAAAAGCGGTCCGTATGCTGGCAAAAATGTAGGACAAGAAAGACTCACGCCTTTGCATTTGAAGCAGTTAAAGTATCTCCCGGGCCGGGCACCTAATAAAACATTATAGCCCAATATTATACATTAATATATTCCTAAAGGTATTTTTTTTGGGCACCTAATAAAATATATCAGCCCTATATATTGCATTTGTGCACAATTACACAGTTATACTATTATACCATTGTACAATTATATTTATCTATTACAAAGAGTGACAAGTACTCTTTAACAATTATCCATGATCATGCTATAATCTGTAGTAACCATTATTCTTAATCAGGTTACCTATTATCATATTAATCATGTACATGTTAATCTTTTGATTTTACCTTTTTATTATTTTGGGGTACCTAATCATTATTATTCCAAACATGGATCTAGATTTCCATGCATTTATCTTTGTTTATGAATATGTCAAAATGGGTATGTAACAGAACCTTTTTATGCATTTAATCACTTATTATGTTTATACCTAGACATATGTTACGAGCACGCTCCTAAGAAACAATGTTTAAAGTAACTTTTGTTATTCAAGGCTTGAATAGGTAGCAGTCCGAGCCTAATGTAATAAATACATTATTTCAGTTTACAGGATCTGTAAATAAAAACCCATGACCTGAGGTCATGGCATTAGGAGGGTCCTACGTGACCAAAGCAGATCTAGATTACGCTATGCGCTGTCTGCAGTAGCCTGATTTAGCTCTGTACTTATCAGCATTTATTATTAATGATAACTTTGTCACAACAACTTCCATGGGAGCGGTTGACCTGTTAACCTACGCCGGAAACTTGTAACTTCCGAGCCGGCGGACTACGTATGTTTTTATATGAATCGCTGAGATAGCTAATGTTCCGCTATCGACGTGATGCTTTACAATGGCAGTTCCGTGCCAACCTTCCAACATATCGGTCTCCCGACCGAGCTGCATCTCCTAGTATGGAGTTACAGAATAAAGTTGTTATATCTGTTCAACTTATCTGTTTGAATCATCTCCTTTAGTTAAGAAGAACCACTCTACTAAGATATCCCAAGGAGATGGGAGGAACCAGAAATACTTACGAATGACAGTCGTAAGGAGAAAACAAAAAAAGTCTTTCGCAAAGCGAAGGGACTTAGACACTCACATAGCTAATAGTATTTGGTGAAAGCCTTTAAGTAAGTCCAAGCTGGTGAAAAATTTATTCTGACCTAACAAAGATAAGATATCGTTGGTACATGGCACTGGAAAACGATCGGGAATCGTTTCCTTGTTTAAGCGACAGAAATCTACTCAGATACGCCAAGTCCGATCTTTTTAGGCATGACGTTTAAGGGAAAAATTATATGGCTAATTTGATTTCCTAAGTGCTCCTATTACTAACATTTTTTCAACTTCGTCATTTATCTCTATTTTGAAATTTCATTGGGAGTCTATACGAAGGTACGTATATAGCTTTATGTTTGTCCTTAGACCGTATTTTGTGTTCAGTGACATCCATTTTCCCCCAGAGATCACTCGCTAGTGGAGAAACATCCTGGTATTCAGATAAAAGGTCAACAAATTTCTGCTGAATCACCTCTGCTTGAATGACTTTACGGATATAACTTTAGATAGAGTATAAGAGGGATTCGTCCACAACTGGTCGGGCGTGATTAAATTTAGCAACAGTAAAAAATGCGATATTTATAACTTCCATATCCACGATATGTATAGGTTTTGTGGATCACTCGATTAACTTGTTGCTGTGAGTCAACCGTGTATAGTGCTTTTTTCGCGGAAATCGTTATATTTCAGTGTCGGGAAGGATTAAAATTTCAGATCCCAGCAAAGTCTTTTTACACGCACTAAGACATTCGAGGGTGCATGCGTCTCGAGATTTTGCATGCAAACTGCGACTGCGGGTGTGGGAGAATTCTGTTGGGTCACTTGAACAATGTCACAATTTATGAGACAAGTGATTGGTTCCTCTATATATGTTATTATTTGATTAACTGTCTCTTTTTGTTCAAAACGGA
>NC_087222.1:1353504-1397855 GCF_015104395.2 Macrobrachium nipponense | reverse complement strand
AGAAAGAAGACGGACATGATTATAGACAGGTGAGGCCACTTTGGCAGTGTAGGACACACCTGGCGGATTCAGTGGGGCAACATCCTAACTCTCCTGGATCAACAGCACATTATGTTATGATGATATCGAATGCTTACTTTCCATCTGCAGAATAACAGCAGTGTTAGACAGACAGAAAATCAACATCAAATTTAAAGTGAAGATAAAATCTATATCTAGTCAAGTCTTCCAATATGGCCTCCTAAGCCCGGCTGCTTCTCTCCCCTCATCCCTTAGAGGTTTCCCTATATTTCCAATGAAAGCATTTCCCTCTCCACATATCTTCATCTCCAAATCTCTATCAATTTATGATGTCATATTTCTCCAACGTTGATACTCATCTGTCAGTGTAGCCTATACTCCTGTGTCAAACAACCCAGTTCAGGACTTATAAAGCTTTGGAAAAAAACAATTTAAATGTCATAATAGCCAAGACTAATAATGGTAGCAGTAGTCAGGTAAGGCATGCAGCATATAAAAAGTTCCCAACAAGCAAAGAAAGGGCAAACACATCAAACAAGTAAACCTAAGAAAGGTAAACTTACGTAAGAAATTTAAAGCATGCTGTAGCCTATATGTGGTAAAGAGCATTATTGCAATGGTTGGGACAAGGGCCCTGTATCAGGTAAGAAGGTTGCAAATATGATACCTAACATTACCACAGACATAAGTTATACGTTCATCACAACTTAAGTACAGTATAGTGGTGGGGAAATAGGCGTTTCCATTGACAATAGTCAAAGGCACTGGACAAACCTTTTGGGCCTAGATGGGTTAAGGTGAAAAAAAAGTAGACTGGCATAATATTCTAAGGGTTACAGGTTCAAAACAGGAGCCTACATTAGAAATTTCACTAACCTAACCTAACCTATCCTCATTGCATTACTAGGTTTCAGTGTTCATATATACACGTAAAAATATTAAAAGACCACCTTTCTTCTTCCGCAGGTAAAACTTCAGTACAGAATAATGAAATATCATACTTATGCCACAATTAATGCCCTACCTACAGTTAAGCCTAACTGTACAGCACATGCATTTTTCATGTCACTGAAGTACGTCACTTAGGAGATCTCAAGATTCCTACAGAGGAACTTCATGATACAAATATCATCAAGCAGATATTCAGTAACTCCAGAGAGCAGATACTGCTGAATGTATTTCTAACACCAATATATATTTCATTACTGTTATAAAACTAGTTACTTCATTTTTAGCAATAATTTTAGCTCTAGTTAATGATTGAATAAATTTGATTTTTCATCAGAGCTGGTAATATTTTTTTTTTTTTTTTTTTTTTTTTTGTTATACGTATAGTTGTTCCCCTCAAAGTTACTGTCCATCAGGAGAGTATTTTTCAAACAGGTCTGCCCAGCATCGTAACAAAAGGACTCAAATTTTCTTATGTACATTAAAAGTAAATGTAAATCATACTACCCAATGACAAAATAGTGATACTGATGGTGGATGAAACTCACGTACTTAATACCAAATTTTCATTATAAAGGCAAAATATTGTTGGTTCAGCCTTTGGCTATAATGAAACTGCAACAGGTGCATTTTACTTTGCTGAACAGGTAGTCTAAATTCAAGTAAGTTGCACAAATTCCCAATTAAAGCATAAAAGCTGATGCTCTGCACTGCACACTGAAGAAAGTAATTATAGGCTTAGAACAAATCATTTTTACAGTGTTTTGCATTGTAACATCATAATGCTATCACTGGGAAAGCAATGTCCTATTTTCCCAGCAATCCACAGCTGTCTATAGTGTATCCTCGCCCATTTCAGAGTAACAAATGCCCTTTTTCGTGTATGTTTCAGTAAAGTTGTTAAAATATATCAGGAATAATTGGCTTGGCCAGAAAGTTATAAATAAAACAATAAAGTTACCTCAGTTCTCCTTTGATGTCAATAATTTGGAAAACGAAATTCATAATGCACCATCATAAATGTTTACTCAATGAACATTCATATAAACTATCATTAAAAGCATTATCTCCCCACACCTTTGAGAAGCAAAATGTTCATTTAATTTTACAAATATCCAATAAATATATCGTTCAAGCTTTATTGGAAAAAACCACTCCCTTTTTTTAAATTCAGGATGCAAATGTCAAAATTTTACATTTGGTCGACAATCATGAATTTAAACGTTTAAATGTCAAAGGGTAAATAATAGATAAGCTGCTCAATAAGTAATGAAGGTTATAGTACAGAATAATTAACAATATGGGTTTCTACTAACGTTTTATTGAATAATTGTTGTTCAAGAAAATAACTGTTGTAGCCAAAGAGAAAGCTAGAAAATTTAAATACCAAATAATGACTATGTAAGAGAGAATTATTTCATTCACATATAGTAGAAAGAACCATGTTTTCTTGTGATGTAAACCTATGCACTGCTGTTTATTCTTTGGTAGACACTATTGTAACTAAACAAATTTTTTGGTTCAGCATTTTATATTAATCTTATAAATTGTGTTTCGAGTAAGTATTATTTGGTGTACACTGATTAGTGTAGACCAGAAAATAAGTAAATTAATAATTGGCGGACCAAAAAGGATAGATTTTAGCGAGGATCTGTTTACATTTCTTTCATCTGGCAGCGTAGTCAGTGGTAGCAGCTCGGACCACCCTTGCTTACGTCACAAAACATCAAACAGGCCTTCTATCTCGGTGGTCTTGGTATGTGTCTGTTGGTGTGTGGGTGTGTGTGCGTGTGTGTGTGCATGTATATATAGAAGACAGTAAATTCATGAATTCTGATCTGATAATGAGGATTGCCATCATTTTTATCATTTTCTTATGTTATCTCATATGATTGTATCTTATTCTAAAACGCAGAGACATTTCATCACATGATATCTGGATGATAAATACGCTATGATTAAACTCATCATATATTTATGTTGTAGCTATATTACAAGAATTAAACATAATAATTTCACCGTATCTGTTATGCATATTCATTTTCTACTTTGCACAACAGTTCATGTCATCAGCATTAAAGCGGAACAATCCAAAGAGAGAAAAACAAATAGAAAAGTCAAATCTGGATATTCAGACATTTCTTCAGCTTCATTCTTGATAAGCAACTCTCTCATGGAAGTGTATTGGGATATTACAATGTATATCATCATTTGCATGGAAGTGCTTTGGTGCAGCATAGCCATAAGAAAACAATAGGTATGGAAACGGGGGCTCAGGTGTGTCTGCTACCGCTTGCAAAGTCCAGGAAGAGGTCGCTGAACAAAGCCAAATTGCAGCCTAACCACTAATCAAGGCCGCCAAAATATTCACTTCATTTATTTGTGGTTTTTGCAGGTGGGAGGGTAAGTTAATATAAAAATATAGAATGTTAAAGTAGTGAATCCATAGAATAGCCAGGTTAGATTCAAGGGAGGAATGTTGTCTAAATGGAGCAATGACAGATTGTGGTTTGGATTGTGTATATATTTCTAAAGTATTGGAGGACTCTGGGAGAGAAACTCAGGAGAGAGTATAGTAGACTTTGCCATGTCTTTTGATATGGCAATAGTGAACACATTCTTATAAAAGAAAAGGAAGCACTTGATAACATACAGGAGTGGCGGTAGATGCACACAAATAGATTACCTTTACAATAGAATAAGACTGATTGAAGTCAGGAACAGGGTTCCCAGACGTACGAGTAGGATAATTTGACCCTTTGTACGATATACGATAGTTCGCGATATATGTAAGATAATTACTGGAAATGCACGATTATTTGAACCTTTTTGTTAACTTATAGGAATTTAAAAGATTCAAGGCTATAAGGCACCCAAGGTCATTCGCCGCCTGAAAATTAGTAAAGCTTAAAAGGAGCAGAAGGCAAAAAGAAGATATGGAAGGTAACGAACAAATATGTACCCATTTCTTCTCTCTCTCGCTTTCTCTCTCTCTTCTCTCCCTCTCTCTCTCTCTCTCTCTTTGATGAAGGTGATTATAAGGATGATGAATAAGGTACTGAAGTCATTTTTTTTCTGTGTACATATTTTTCGTTTTTATTGTTATTACAGTGGGATGATAAAGAACAATTAGCGAGTCCTTCATAAACTGTATAGTACTGATCTTTTAGTTTCGTTTTCATTGATGATAATACTGATGATTATTAACAGTGATCTTTTTGTCATATTTTTCCATTTCATTTTCATTGATGTAATACTGATGATTAGTAATGGCTATCAGTGAAGAATTGAAAGTAAACAATTATATGATTTTGCTGCATGTTTTTTTTTTTTTTTTGTAATGGTGTTGTAATGTGATGTTTAAGAACAATTGGCAATTTTCTTAAAGCAATACTCATGTTAGTTGTAATTTTTTTTTCTTTTTTAAAGTTTACATCGGTGACATAGAATGACAATAATCACTGAAGTACTATATAGGCTAATTTGTACAGCTTACAGAAAAGTTATCTTTTTGTTCTATTTTTTTTTTTGTCATTATGAGCAATAAATAGAAATGACATTACAATTTTTCTATTTAGTCTTACATTAATAGATATAAAGATATATTGCTGTAGGTGAAATACAGCTATATTATGATATGAAATATGTACGATAATTCTAATCAAAATACGATAATTTGAAGAGGTTTGGTACGATAATTTGGTCTGATACATCTAGGAACCCTGGTCAGGAATTGTAAAGTTATCCCAGGTGACCATGTGGCCCCCCAACATATATGCTCCTTTGTATGGATTTGAAGATGAAAAGAGAAATGAATGGAGTAAAGAAAGTCAAGTGGTATAAATTGTTAGGGAGGGATAATGGTAAGAAGAGAGAGTTTAGGAGAACTGGAAGAGGTTGATCTTGGAATTGAAGATGTGGGAGAATGGTGGAGGCATAATGTATCAGTTATTAGCAGATATGGAAAGGAGATACTAGGGGAAGCATCTGGAATAGTATGGGAGGAAAAGGAAAGCTGGTGGTCGGGGGAGGAGGTGGTGAAGGGTAAAAGGGAGGCAAAGAAGAGATTTGAAGAGTCACAGCTGGAGCAGGAAAGAGAAAGATTAAGAGAAATAAACAAAGAAGTAAAAAGGGTGGTAGCTCAAGCTAAGGCAAGGGCATATGAAGAGGTCTATAATGAACTGGAAACCAAGGAAGGGTTGAGTAAGATGCTCAAACTGTCAAAAGTGAGAAATAAAAGAATGAAGGGACATCACCCATTTTAAGCAAATGAAAGATAGGAATGGTACTATCGAAATAAAAAAAGGAAAGAAGGCATCTTGAAATATGGAAAGAGTATTTTGAGCAACCGCTAAATGAAGAAAATGAAAGACTTTTGGAAGACAGGATGGACAAGTGAACACGGAAATGGCAATGGTGGGGATCTCTAGGGATGAAGTGATACAAGACTTAAAAATAATGAGGAATGGGAAGACAATAGGACCCTGACTTAATCCCAGTCGAAGTTTGGAAAGCCTTAGTAGAGGAAGACTTCTTGTATGATCTGATAGTAAAAATATTTGAACAGAAAGATACCAGAAGAATGGCAGGAAAGCATCTTGATACCTATATTTACAGTAAAGGGGATATCCAGGAATGCAGTAATTATAGAACTTTAAAACTAATATTTCATACGTTGAAGATTTTCGAAAGAATAATAGATAGTAAGCTGAGAGAAGAAGTGAGAATATAAGAAAGGAACAGTTAGGATTTATGGAGGGAGTGGAACAACGGATGGAATATTTTGCATAAGGCAACTGATGGAGAAATTCAGAGAAAAACAATGAGACCTGCATCTGGTATTCATAGACCTTGAAAATAAAGGCCTATGACAGAGTGCGCAGCAAACAAATATGGAGATGTTTGAGGGAGAGGATGGTGCCGGAAAAGCATATCAGAAATTATTCAGGAGATGTAACAAAGGAATGTGTATACTAGATGAGAAGCAGTGTTGGAGAGACAGATGGATTTGAGATAGGAGATGAATTACAGGTCGCACTTAGCCCATTCATCTTCACATTGTTATGGATGTAATGACCAGGGATGTTAAAGAGCAGTGCCATGGGTGCATACTATATGCAGATGACATTGTGTTTGTGTTCAGAGTGAGAGAGAGTTGGAGGAGAGGTGGAGAGCAGCAACTTGAGGAGAGGGGGAAGAATAAGCAGATCAAAAACCGAATATATGTGTTCCAGTATTACTGAGGATGTGGAAATAGCATAAGATTGGGTGGGAAGCAAATAAACAGAGAGTACAGACGTTTAAGTACTTAGGTCAATATTAGAGGATAGTGGAAGCATGGACCAAGAGATGGAGACATCGAATTCAGGCAGGATGGCATAAACTGGAGGTCTGCATCAGAGGTCCTCTGTGACAAAGTCCCTCTGAAATTAGCAATGTTATATGGAACAGAAACAGCAAGTATGAGGAAAACAGAGAAGAAGATGAATGTAGCAGAAATGAGAATGTTGAGATGGATGTCGGGAGTAACAAAGGGAAGATAGGATTAGAAATGAGTATATCAGAGGATCGACAAAGGTAGATTGAAATATAAAGAAATACAAGAGGAAAGGCTTCGATGGTATGGACAAACCTGTTAGAAAGAGAGGAGCACATGTTGGAAGACATACGTTGGAAATGGAGATGTGGGGTAGAAGGACGAAGGGAAGACCAAGAAAGAGATGGCATGATCGTGTAGGTGAAGATATGCTATGGAAAGGTATTAACGAGAGCGATGCACAGGACAGAAATCGATGGAGACGACTCATTCACAATGGCAACCCCATATAAAAATAGGTTTTATCTGGGAAGAAGATTGGAGGATTTACTTTGCAAGCAGGGCATGTAGTACGTACGGTTCGGTACGATATTACGGTACGGTACGGTTTTTTTGGGATGTAAGTACAGTTCGATATTACTGTACGATATTTTTCCTTCGAGTTCGGTACGGTACAAAGTACGATTTTTTTTATTTTTTTTTTCGTACTTAATTGTACCATTTCCGTACCAAATTCAGATAGGTGTCGCAAGCAGCCAAGCCCCCGCCGGCCACCGCCCAACCGCCCAGGGTCACTCTCCTGGTTGATTTGTCACCGCCCAAGTCAACCAGGTGTGTGACCATAAAGGATTAGCAGAGGTCTTCTCACTGGGGTGTTAATTAAAGCATATCCCAGTGGGGTTTGCCCCATCAGCCGTCACAGCAAGGCTGGGCGAGGGAAAAACGGCAAGATTCTCTGCTTAGGAACTCTGCTTTCCTACTCTGCTTTGTATCTTGACAGAAGATATAATGTTCTCCTCACCGAAAGAACGAAGGAACTTATATGCTAGCTACGAAAGGTTGAGACTTTCCTACAATTAGCGGCGTTGACACGTTTCCCATCTTGCCAAAGGAGGTATTTAATCCTAATCCAAAAAGGTACAATTTCTGGATTAACCTCCTCTAGGTTAAGGTTAATCCTGAGAGTGGACATATACAGGCGTACGACCAGCTAGTTTGCTTTATTCACAAGTGACTTCAATGTATAAGTAATATATAATGCCATGTGTATGTATGCTTACTTTAACATACATATATAAAAGGTATATACATGTGTACACATATACACACGCATCCAAAATGTATTAGGATTTTATTATATATATATATATATATATATATATATATATATATATATATATATATATATATATATATATATATATATATATATATATATATATATATATATATATATATATATATATATATATATATATATATATATATATATATATATACATACTTAAATTTTCATTGAGCAACTCGAAAAATGTACAACAAAGTCCAATATTTATAAACATAATGTTTGATCTCTTGTGTTTTGCTTTTGTACCGACGAAAATGAGGGAGGTCAGATAATCCTCTTATTACTGTGACCCTTGGCGGTCACTTCCCTTAATCATCCATACACGAGGAAAATGGCAGCGCCGCTGCCAAAAATTTTGCCAAATCTAATACCAAATTGTCGCCCTTTTTTCCTGAAAAGTTTGAACAGGTTTAAGAAATATGGTAGGAGTGCTAATCACCCTCGAGTCTCAACCTTTTGTAGCCAGAAGGGGTCCAATACATCTTCTTGGACTCTGAAAAACAATTAAAACTATTTCTTCTACTAGTACTAGGTCGTCAGTCTCAATGCTGGCAAAAGACGATTCATTCACGAGCGGCGATATTGATGGTGAAGGTGACTCAGCACTTGGGTCAGTAGATATTGTAAAGCAATTACTCCGAGTCAGTGATGTAAGCAGAGCAACTGATACCGCAAGCAAAGAGAGTGAAGTGGCTGAGCATATCAAAATGTTCGCCAAAGCTTCACGTATCAGTAAAAATTAGTGTATTTTCCAGTGGTGGCATTATCAACAAGAAAGTGCACTAAAAATCTTGCTGAAGTAGCAGTTGCTCTGCTGTTACTCAAGCGAGCGTAGAGCGCACATTCTCTGGGTTGCGCTATATTCTTAATGATTTAAGACTAGGTCTAAAAGAGATATTGTTGAAGCTTGTAATGCTATTGAGCTGCAACACATAAAACTGTATGAATGCCTAATACTGTATAACTGAACATTTTCCTTTTGTAACCTTAGCAAAATAAAATTGTATTATATCATTAATGTATTACATAACACCAATCTTCTTGAAGTGGCAGAGGTGGTAATGGTAGTAGTAGTAGTAGTAAAAGTGCCATGTTATGTCTATATGAACTGCAATGTAAAAAAAAAAGTAGGTATGGAAACAGTATGATAAAATATCGTACTAGTACGGTACGGTATGAATTTTTAGGTACTGTACGAAATTACGGTACGGTAAAAATGCGTGGTACGAATTACGAAAAAACAAATCGAACCGTACCGTATTACATGCTCTGCTTTGCAGTGGGAAATTGGGAATGGCATGCACGCCACATGATTGGAAGGGGTCAAGGGATTTTCTAGGAAGGTCAGCTTTTACAAGCGGCCTCACTTCCAAAGTGTATTTGGTAAGTATATACAAAACGAGATATGGCAGTTGTTGTGTGCTCTTAATGGTTAAAATTAATTCAATAACTCGAAAAATGAAGGAATTTTATGTGAAAAAGTTGATTTATCACATAATAGATAATTACAAATTTTAATTACTTATGAAAACATATTTTTTATCTAAAGAAATAATTTGTTAATTTTAAATTTTTACTTTTTAGTCAACGAAATTATACGTTAGAGGCATTATGTACCTACATTAGCAGTTTATTATAGATATCTTTTCATGATACAGAATTTATGTGTGCTATGTAAGGCATATTATATAATATATATAGATATATATATATATATATATATATATATATATATATATATATATTATATATATATATATATATAATATATTTACCTGAAATGTCAAAAATGAAAAAGAGAGAAATGAGTGGCAATAGACATAAATAGTATGAATATCTTAACAAAAGTGACTCGGTTTCATTGCCTTACGCCTCAAAGAAAACGGAACCAAGAAAAAACGGGATTTTTATCATAAGCTTAACATTATATATATATATATATATATATATATATATATATATATATAGATATATATATATACAGGTTTTTTTGCCACGAAGGAAAAAAATGAAAAAACCAGTTAGATTCGTAAAGGAAAGGGTCCGAATAGGACCGAAAGTACTCGGCTAACTCGTTTTTTCATTTTTTCCTTCGTGGCAAAAAAACTTTATTTATACATAGCATCACGTTTTATATACTTCGTGATCAAGTTATTCACACACACACACACACACACACACACACACATATATATATATATATATATATATCATATATATATATATAGATATTTTTTTTTTAAAAAAATATATATAGTATATATATATATATATATGCTGCTAAAAATTGAAGGAGATATTTTTTAATCTTTGCTATACAGAGTAAATGACAGAAAGCTATGAAACATTGCTACTGCTTTTAAGCTCCTTGGTTTCTTTATGACTCAAGTGTTTTCACCCTTTCCTTATCTTTGTTGTGAGTTAGGAAGCCGTTCAGTTCAAGGATCTCAGACCAACTGCCAAAATGAGTTACTTCTTCGTCTTCCTATTGATGTTTTGCCCTGCCATGCTTGTGGATTGTGCGAGATGGTACTTAGAGGGGTATTTCTAATTAATAATGGCTTGCTGCCTTACCTTGGAAATGGGATTTAACTTTAGTTTTAGTGCTTTCGATGAAGAAGCAGTAGTTATGGTGTGGCAATCAACTGATATTTACCTCCTATCTCTACCCAACAATGATGGAGGGACTTTGAGAATCGGGGTTTTGGGTGAGAGAGAACACACATAAACAAAGCAGCCATATTTGTGTTATGGTAGAGGCCGAGTGCTACACCACCTTCAGGGAACCATGTTTTTCCACGGAGGGGAGAGGCTGAGGGGAGTTGGGTCTCTAGAGGCTGTGGGTGCACAAGGTATGAGTTGGTAATGGGGGGTATGGGAGGGGGTTGGTTGTTAGGAAGAGAGTGTTGGACGTAAATAAATCAATCACAGTAGACTACTTCTTCATCAAAACCACTAAAAATGTAGGAAAAATCAATTTCCAAGGTAAAACCAGACGGACCATCATTATTTAGAGATACCTGTAAAAAATCATAGGACAATGAACCATTAACATATTAACAAATATCGTAAAATGCCAACAATAATGTTGAAAAATGATTGGAAAGGCGAAGTTGTGGGGTGAACAGAAGAATGTTGACGTGTATGAGGGGGGAAATGGCGGCTGGGGATCGGGGTGGGGGTGGGGGACCTGGAATGTTACTAGATAGTCTCTGCCTACAGGGGTTAAAAGGGCATTAAATGTGGTAAGACCATTCCCTGCGGTGCCAGGGCAACACAAGTATTATTGCGCGTTTGTGGATTCGTACATATGTAAGTTCTTCCGCTTTGGCGAAAGACTGTTTGTCTTTTCTTACGACTGTAGTTCGTAAGCATTACTGGCTGGTTCTTCTTTTTCTTTTCTCCTACGTTGTATCTTAGTAAAGTGATTCTTCTTAGAAATAAGGGAGATGATTCAAACGGAGAAGTTGATAACGGTAAAACAACTTTATTTCTCAACTCCATTACAAGAGAGATAGTTCGGTCAAGAGACCGTTCTGTTTGATAACCTTGAAATGAACTGAATTCTCAAAAAAGCATCGTGTCGATAGCGAAACACTAGCTATCTCAGCGATTCACATAGACATAAGTAGTCCGCCGGCTCGGAAGTTACAAGTTTCCGGCGCAGGTTAACAGGTCAACCGCTTCCCATGGAAGGTGCTGTGAAAAGTTAACAATTCATGAATCGATGATGTTTTCAAACAAAGCGTAAACCAGGCTACTGCAGGCATTGCACAGCGTGATCTAGATTTGTGATAGTCACGTAGGACACTCCTAATCCACCAATGACCCCTCAGGTCATGGATTCTATTTACAGATATGTAATTATCTGTTTCAAAATAATGTATTTATTACATTAGGCTCGGACAGCTACCATTCAAGCCTTGAATAACAAAAGTTACTTTAAACATGGTTTCTTAGGAGTGTGCTCGTAACATACATTTAGATATAATCATAACAAGTGATTAAATCATAAAAAGGTTCTGTTACATACCCCTTTTGGACATATTCATAAATAAAGAGAAATGCATGGAAAATATAGATCCATGTTTGATAATAATGATTATTAGGTACCAAAAAAAATCAAAAGGTTAAACCAAATGTATAACATGAAGATTATGGTAATAGGTAACCTGATTAAGATAGCAGTTACTTAGTAAAATACACAAAATGATCATGGATAATTGTTAAAGAGTACTTGTCACTCTTTGTAATATATAAATTTGTATATATATATTATACAATAGTATAATAGTATAAGTGTGCCCAGATATAGATTCCAGGTACGTACACGCACCAATAGTTTAATACATAGAGCTTCAATATTTTATTAGGTCCCCGAAAAATACTTTTATGAGTATATTAATATATATATATTGGGCTACAATATTTTATTAGGTGCGCGAAAGATACTTTTAACTGTTCAAAATGCAAAGGCTTGGAGTCTTTCTTGTCCTACATATTGCCAGCGTACAGACAGCTTTTCACACACAACACAATTCCAGACAATTTTCCTAGGCACCAGGTGAAATGGCCAGTTTCAGACGGCCCTGAATGTATACGCTTTTAACGCAACAGGAGTTTCGTCTGGACGCAGCAAAACGTTCCCTTGAAGATCCTTCTGTGTTCGCCTCAACCTACGCCAAACAAAGATGTTAACGGCGATAATCAATATTGCCGTAACGCCAAACACGGCTAGCAGCACGTAGCAACGAAGATTTTCTCCTCCTGCATAAGTCGGTAACGCGTGGTCCATCTCAGCCAGTTGCGTCAAACGATGAGCCACCCGTGCATTGTATGGGAGAGGTAGTGATGGTATAATTGTAGTCGCCCAGGTGTAGTTCGCGATGAAAGACCTCTCACGTATTATCGTGTTTGATCCCTCTGACCGTGTAGTTTGTAGAATGTCTCTGTACAGCCATCAACTACTACAAAGACTTGGGAATGGCGGTGGTCCGTCCGGCATGACACTTGAAAACCATCTTTGTCGTATCGGATCCAGGAGCCGTTGTTCATTACTGTAAAAGGGATAAAGTTTCTTCTTTAAGCTACGAAAATCGACGCATATTCGCCAAGTTCGATCTTTTTCGGTACTACTATTAACGGAAAATTATAAGGGCTGTTTGATTTCTAATGACTCCTTCTTTTAGCATTTTACCTACTTCCTCAGTTATCTCATTCTGGAATTTCATAGGAAGTCTGTACGAAGGTATATAGATTACTTTCTGTTTGTCCTTTAGCCTTATTTGATGCTCAATGACATCCGTTTTTCCTAAGGTTCCATCCGTAGTGGAAAAAACATCATGATATTCAGTTAAAAGATTCAAAAATTTCTGCTGAATTTCTTCTTCTTGAATGTCCTTATTGATTTTATTATTTATAGATTGCCAAAAGGGATTCATCCACAACTGATTGAGCGTGATTGATCTCAGCTACGGTAAAACTGCAATGTTTATAAACTTCCACATCCAAGATATGTTGATTTTTGTGGATTACTAAAGTGGTATTCAAATGATTACAGACTTCGATGTTACATTGTTGTTGTGAGCCGACTGTATAAATGGCTTGTGACGGGATAATCCTGTGTTTTCAGAGTGTCGGAAAGGATTAACATTTCAGATCCCGGCAAGGTTTTTCTTTACACGTACTAATATGTTTGAAGTTACGTTCGGCTCGAGAGTTTGCGTGCAAGCTGATATTACGGGTGAGCGAGGAATTCTGTTGGGTCGCGTGGATTATTTTCTTGGTTCATGAGACAAGTGATTGGTTCTTCGATATATGTTACTACTCTTTCTGTCTCCTTATCATCTTAAAACTGATTTAGGGTTATTAGAAGACTTATAGAATTTTCCTTTGATATACACGCCGTGTTTTGCAGGGGCTAATGTAATGTTTTGATTGCCCATAGACGGGTATCCGATAATTACTGCGGGATACATATTAATGTTTTGTACAACGATAAAGGTATCGGAAAACGTGCGCTTACCGAACCTGTACTGAAACTGAGTTACTCCTACCACATTTAATTCATTATTTCTTATACCCGAGAGTCTTACTCCAGACTTCTCTATAGGGAAGTTTGAAAAGAGTAAATGATGAGTCCTCAAATCCATGATATTATGTGGACTACCAGAATCAAAGAACAAAGTAAATGACTTATGGTCCAAATGATCTGATAAATGATTTAAACTGATTATTTGTACAAAAAGATGTTGTATGGATGACTGTTAGATAGGATACTTAAGAGACGTTTCCTAATATAGTGGTTTATTTACGACTAAACATATACACAAAAGATATACAAAGGTGAGCTTCCGTAACAAACTGTAACTGCTCAACTACATAACAAGCTTGTTGAAGGTCTGGAGCAACTAATTACATTTAAAATACATTTTTAGCCGGAGACATATATAGCATATTTCCGCCCTTCTCTGTTTGTTTAAATTTTGAAAAAATAAATAAATAAACAAATAATCATGAACCAAAATCCTAATATAAATAACACACGCTGTCAAAACTATAAGGCAATGGATTCATACATGAGTTAATATAAAATTTACATCACATGAGTAAAATATTAGTAACAAATAATTTCATTTACACTTTATTTCTAATGCGAATTTTCGCCATCAACACAAGACAATATTTTTTTATTTTTAGCATGACAAAATTATTTCTTAGAAAAATATTATGAACTTCTATGTTATCTTTACAATCCTTTGTCAAAATATCTGCTATCATATCTTTCGTGTCGAGCCAGGTGTAGGAGTCCACAGAATTATCTTCCAACTTTTCCTTCAAATCTGTAATGGTATTTCGAAGTAAACGCTCCTCCACCTGTTTTGTACTACCTATCGATTCCAACAAAGGCCTAGAATCAGTGAACAATCTGACAGGAAGAGTTACTGAGTCTTTAAGAGTTTTTCCAAAGAGTAACTGCCCAAGTGGTTTAGAGCGAAGAATACGGAATCATCAACCAGTTTAGACAAATTCCTAGTTTCAGCTGCCTTTGCAGAGTGACACACCTTTTGTATTAACTTTGATTTCCAAAAGATAGGTACCGCATTGTACGTTTCCTTTGATCCCAATAAAACAAGATTTCCTCCAATGCTTTTGTTATCAGTCCGATACGAAGCGTCTCCCAGACCAATACAACGAGATCGTCTCTTTATTACCAATTCTTGAAAACATGACTTTATTTGGTTTGCTATGAACTCTCCTAACAACATGATTTACTCGCTTAAGATCTCTTATCTTCGCATCGTTATTTTCTTCATTGACATTAGTAGAGCAGTTATCGACAAATCTGGTCTAGTGTTCGCAGCCAGCCAGCCTATTTTACCAGCATACTTCGATAGACTTTCATTTCTTGTTTTGTCAACAGATCATCGAATTGGCTTTACGTATATCTTGTATCTCCTCAATACTATTTGCATAATCCTCCATCGATATCACAATCGCGTTTTCTGATTTGTGTATATCTATACCAGTAAATCTAAATACATTCTTCTCAACCTTGACACTGTTAAAACTTACTCTTAATCTTTTCTATGATATTAACAAATCTTCTGTTCCTGCGATGCTAAAATCATCGACATGGGTAATGACCATTCCTATAAGATTTTTTATTTTCCTCATACTGATAGTAAAATGCTTCATCGCCACTCACATTCTTCGATCCTTCGTTCTTAAAAATATCTTTTATTCTAAGCCAAAACTTCCTGCGGCATCGTCAAGTTCGTACAAAGGCTTCTTCAATTTCCAAGTACACCTTCTTTCTTGAAGTCTTTCGGAGGTTCAATAAAGACGTCTCGATCCAAGGCTCTTGATTGTAAGAAGGCAGCCCTAATATCAATGGACTGAAGATCAAACTTTTTCATTTGTGCCTGCCACGGCTAAAGATATTTTAAACACTTTCTTTCATAGCTGTGGGAGAATCAGCTTGAGGTTTACATTCTTCCTGAACCTCTGGCAACCAGCCTGGCTTTATAATCACTTTTTTGACCATCATGTTTTTCTTTCTTTGTAATTACCCACCTACTGCTGATTCTCTGTTGTCCATCATCTTTCACTTCTTCAAAGTATTGTACTCAGTAAGATATATTCATTTTCTTTAGCTATAAGCACTTCGGGCAACTTATGATACTTAACTGGAAGTTCCACCACATATACCGTATTATCAAAGTCAAAACATCAGGCTTTTCTGACTTCATCCCAATATGCACCCCTATAGCATTATCCTTCTTGTCAACAAAATCAATGGTTGTCCGTTATTAATTTCTTCTTCTCTTCCGCATAGTTTACTAATTTCCTTATACATTTTGTCCTCATCTTCTGCCTCTTCTAAAATTCACCTTTCTTTCTAGACTGAGATCTCGTGTTTCTTCTTAAATCATCTTTTACTTCGTCTTTCTCTTCAAATAAGGAATTTTCTTCTTTTTCATATGTCTCCTGACTAGTGTCAGAGACTTTGTTATTTAGCCCCACCTCGTTATTTTGTCATCTTCACGAGCATATACTCTGTAAGGCTGTATTTTACAATCAGCAACCTTTTTCAAATCACCACCTTTGCCCAAATAAAAACATCTCTATTCCTATGACAAAATACTTTTACAGGACCAGACCAGCTTTATTATTTTTCTCCTGATAAAACAATACAAGATCCCCTTCATCGTATTTATGTCATTAAAGCTAATTTTTCTCACTTTGGAAGCCATAATCAACTTACTTCCATATTCTTCTTCCCTAAATTTTTTAGTTATCTCATGGTGCCTTTCCATAATTTTTGACACTGCTTCACTATCGTAATAAACTTTCTGTGGCTAGATTTCCAATTGAAATTCCTGGAAAAATAACTGATTTCCACCCAGTCACCATCTCAGAGGTTCGTATTCAAGAATATTCACATTTGTATTGTGTGTCCATGCTGCCATATTTACTGCCATTTTTCAAATCTATCTTTTTGTCTGCGTCTATCATCTTGTTCACTGTAACATCGGCAGAATGATGGTTTCTCTCATTTAATCCCTTACTCCAAGGAGAGTATGGTGGACCAAATTTTAACAATTTTAGTAAAGCCAAACTTACTAGCATATTCATTTAACCCCTCATTCTGAAATTCGGTTCCATTATCAGCCCAAAACGCCAACTGGAAGGAAGGAAAACCAAACCGCCAATTCCAGCCATTATTCAAAGCATCAACTATAGTTTCCATTCGCTTGTTTGAAATTACTAAAACCAGAAAGAAACCTTGTGAACGAGCAGACCATCCAAAGTATGTATTTTACTTCCATTCTGTTTCAAATCAATGGTAACAATCTGATTAAAATCAGTTACTTTTGGGATTGCTACTTTCGGCCTTCCCAAAAAGATCTTGTTTTAAAAATTTTTGACAAACTTTACAGTTCATTAAAAACTCTTTTATAATTTTCCTGATCTCATCATTCAGTAAATTAGCATTGTTTCTATACGCCCAATTAACTGTTCTTCTCCATCAGTGTCGTATAATTGAAATTTTCTTGACTTATGTAAATTAATGACCATAACATTATTATGCATTATATCCACGTTCCATTCCTTTAGGGTGTTTTTCCCAAACAAAAAAGGTATATTCTTGGCGTTAATCACATATGCATCCACCAACATTTTTCACAAAACCATCTTCAGTATCTTTTTCTTTCCATGAAAACTGGAAGACTAATTATTTCCGTACTGTGAATAACCGGTCCATCTCCAAATCTAAAATCCTGAGAACAAGACTTACTTTGCAAATCCTCCTTCGTTATGTTATTTGAACAGAGATATCTATTTAACCATTCCCTTCCTACGAGAGTTTTCGGACACCCAGTGTCAACAATCATAGCTTCCACTTCTTCAACTTCTTTTGTGAAGTGCACTTCCATAGTACGACCAATCAATATCTCCTTGTTTTCTTCGGACACAAATCTGACATTATTTGCATTCTTTATCAATTCTTTTAATTCATTCATTTCTTTCATAAGCTTCTCACAGCATTGTTCAAGATTTTTTAATCTTTCATCAACTTTCTTATCTGATTGCGATCTAAAGTTAGGTGATCTATCGAACCTTCCTGCAGGATTATTACGCGTTTTTTGAATATGATCTAAAAGGCGTTCTTGAGGACGATCTAGATTGCGTTCTGGAAGGTCCTCTTCTATAGTTACCGGATTCTGTTCTCCAATATCCACGATTCGAAGTGGACCTCCTATACCTGTAGAAGTTTGGCGATTCTTTAAGCTCCTTCCAATTCTGGTAACGACTTCTATTATCCGTGTAAAAAGATTTAACAGCCATCGAATCTCTATTGTTTTCTATTTTTTAGCTTTCTAAATTCCATCTTCAATTTATTAACAACTTTATTTTCTTAATCAACAGGTTTCCTTTCCAACCCATCTTCAATCACTTCTTTCATCCGTTGTTATTTTCCTCCTTCATAAGCTGCCTTTATCATTAACAAACTCATTACATAATTAGACAAGTATTTTATTTTTTCCTAGATATTTCAGCCATCAAACTTTCGAACTTATCTAGGAATTTCTCGCAACTCTCTGATTTGTCAGTTGAAAAGGCAAGAACTTTCTGTATAATGTCATTACACTTTTCAGCCTTAGTTTTTGCATATTTCTCTGCCAGAACCTCTAAGACATTGTGAACGGTCTTCAAAGAACTGTTAACTGTAGCGATCTATTACGACTGTAATCACATATTCCTTAACTCTATCATTATTCTTCTTCAAGCTTTCAATTAATTCACATATTTATTATACTCACTATCTTTGTTATTAGTGCTCCAATCTTCAATTTCAACCTTAAATCTTTCAAAAGTTTATCCAACCCAAATCGGTGGTAGTTTGGCTTTTGTAATCTGAGTCGTTGTATCGGGAAAAAATTTTGTTTTCGAAGTGCTATCTAAAAGCTTTGACAAAATCTCTGTTTGTTGTGTCAACATATTTGTCAAATCGGACCCATAGCTAACATTTTCTACTGAGCCATTGACTCGAGAATCACCAACCTTCGTCTTGTGAGTTGATTCCATATGCATAATGTAATCCAGTCTGGTTCCCATATTCACATCGCACGCATCACAGTAGGTTTGAGATATTCTAGTATCCATCGTGAGCATCTTGAGCTTGAAACAGGTCATATTTCTGAAGTGATCCATCAAATAAAATCTTTGCTTCCTCATCCTTGAATTCTTGCTCTTGTCTTTCTTACACAATCATCATCTGTACCTATATGACCAAACAGGGGACCATTGCAAGTCTTACATTTTAAGAAATCAAATTCTCCTGTAATCTTGTTTATTATTCCAAATTTTTCAAGCTTACTAATATCATCGTGATACTTCTAAATGTCTATGAGGTTCAGAAAAAATTAATTCATTTTGATGTTATAGAAATTCTATTTCCTTATTTTGTTTATTAATTCTAAAATGATTGCAAGTCCTTAGCTAAAGTTGCATCGCGCACACCGATAGACACTTGTACCTAACGTCTGCCATGCCCATGAGAAGTTCGGGCTAGGCAGTCCTTTCTCCAGTCAATCTGCTTTTGCAAGCGCGAGATGAAGCCTGTGTAAGCAGATTATTGAGGTTAAAAGGAACAAATACTGATACGGCAATGATGACGTCGTCACTTGGCAGGAGATTGCTCTCAGCCAGCTAAGAGTTATGTTACTTGCTGTAAAAATACGACTTTTAGGAAAAATTTATTATCTTTTAATACTCGACCCACACGAAAAGAATGTCTGAAAAAAAAAACAGTACCAAAATTGAACAATATATTAGTTTCATGTTGGAAATCTGCATAATTGTAATTATGTGAAATTAAATATTCCTTATTCAAACTATATGAAAAAGGTTTCCATACAAATTCTATATATATTATTAGCCCTGTACAAATTCTATATATATTATTAGCCCTCATATAGGATTATTTCATAGATAACATTTTCATCTTCTAGACTTCCTGACTTTAAAATCTCTTTATTTTATTTTATTTATTTATTTATTTATTTATTATTTTATTATTTTTTTTTTTTTTTTACAGTTGACTACAATATAAATCACCGGGGACAGACAATATGTCAGTAGGTTTTGATATGTGTTTGAACTTTTAGCTTATTTGTCATTACTAAAGCGTTAAGTTAGAGTTCAAATCTTTACGCCTATATATTTGGATATTTAATTATCTATGGTTACGTTTTGCTTATTGATTTTATCGTGATTCCCTTTTTTATATAATTGTAACCCTTCCGACTTCTTACGGAGTGTATTATATTGACTCCACTTGTATCCATATTTATTTTTTTATTTTTTTATATTTATTTATTTATATATTTTTTTATATATATTTGATAAATTAATGGTTGGCTTGAATATGTGGAAAAAGTGTTCTAGCGGCGTACCGTATAGGCTACTTGCGGCAATCAATTCTATAGATACAAGATATAAATGATAAAGGTATTTAAAAAAAACCGCGAGAACCGCTATATAATCCATGTTCGGATCCAATATCACGAGTTGTAACTCGTAACACATTGACACTTCCTATTTAATTATCCGGTATTCTACAAAAACCAAACCGATTGACTCGTGGGTGAATATAAAATTATTATTGGTTTCTTAATGGAAAGGAATTCAAACCACGTGTTATGGAGATTATTATTTATTGATACACCACCCGAGTCAGATTAATCATGTGTTGAATTCCATGTTTACTGATTTAGCACTCATAAATATTCCTAATGCACTCAATTGCGGTGTTTGTTTTTTAGTGCTATTACTTCTATATAACGTGTCAAGGAACTATTAACACTAAGAAGTGTTTTATTCCCTCTGTCAGACTCGTAACTCTGTTAATAATTCTAAGTATATTCTTTCAAGGATTGATTTGGCACAGGAATAGGCCCCTAAACTGACAGGTGTCTTAGTGTATCCCTTGTTTTCATGACACGGGTTACAATTATTTATGTGCTTTTTTATATCTGTAAGCATTGTAGGCCAGTAAAACAGTGATTTGGCTTTCTGTGACATAGTAGGGAACCCTGGATGACGGAATACAACCAGTTTATGACGATTGTATGAAAGAGATTATTATTACTACCTGGTCGTTAGTCATCTGCTGTGTTCTTCGGGTTTTCCTCGTCACGGTCCTACATATAATATTACATTTGATTACATTATTCTGATACACATACTTTATAATATTTTTGCTTTAGGGTTTCTGCTCGAAGTGTTTATTGGTTTGCTTAGCCGCTGACATTTCTTTTTCGTTCGAAGTGTTATTGGTTTTGCTTATCACTGTTGACACTTGCTTTGTTCAGTTTGTAACAGTTCTGCGCTCCCAACCCAGATATTCAATGGTCGCGATCTTCTTGGGTTAAGGAATTTTCTTGTTTAGATACGGTTTTAACAATAGGCACGGATGTTTCTATATCTTTTAGTCCAATTAATGGTTCTTTGCTGTATGGTGCGGGATTGCGGGATAATGCGTCAAGCTATGATATTTGCTTTCCCAGGTAGATATCTTATCTTGGCTCCAATAACCTGAATGATCATTTGTCACCGAGTTCCTTTTGGACTGTGATTAAAGCCTTTGAAAAACTCGGTAAAGGACTCATGTTCAGTAAGGACTTTATCAGGATAGCCATAGATTATGAACTTAAAAATGTACTAGTGTTAAAGATACCTAGCCCTTCCTTGCCTATTACTGCATATTTACTTTCAGAGGGCTTTAGTTTACGTGAATAAAAAGCTATAGGGAAGAACTGTTTATCATATTACTGAAGTAGTATCCCTCTTACCCTTGGTCTGAGGCGTCTGTTGCAATAAAAAAAAAATTCCTTATTTAAATCAGGGATTTTTAAGTTAGGTAAGCTGCATTTTCCGCTTTTAAGATATCGAACGCCTGTTGATGCTTTTCAGACCATAATAAATCTACGCTCTTCTTCGTAAGATCTGTTTAAAGGAGCTGTCATGATTGAAGAGTTACATATTTACATACGATTGTAATACCCACTACAGCGCAAAAGTGCTGTATCCCCTTTTACGTTAATAAGTACCGGAAAGTTATGAATAGCCGCACCTTACCATGGACTACTTTTAAGACCTTGACCAGACACATAAAACCTAGATAAACATGTTCGGTTTTAAAAAACTCACATTTAGATATTTTACTCTGAGATTATTTGTCTTTGTCTCTGTAGCACTAGCTCTACTTTATTGTAATGTACTTCTAAGGTATAGAAAAGATTACAAGATCATCCATATAGGCATGTAGGTTATCCCCAAGAAAAGTCTCCAAACACTATATTGTAATTGGGGCGCAACGTAAGCCGGAGGCATACGTAAAAAATTGATAATGTCCCCTGAGTGTGCTGAAAACGGAGTATGAGGTACAATCACTTAGGTAATGGTATCTGGTAAAAGCCTTAAGTAAGTCCAAGTTGGTGAAAAAAAATTTATTCTAACCTAACAGAGATAAGATGTCGTCGGTACATCGCACTGGAAACTATCGGGAGTCGTTTCCTTGTTTAAGCGACAGAAATCTACGCAGATACGCCAAGTCCGATCTTTTATGGCATGACGTTTTAGGGAAAAATTATATGGGCTTATTTGATTTCCTAATGGCTTCTATTACTAACATTTTTCAACTGCGTCATTTACCTCTATTTTGAAATTTCAGTGAGAGTCTATACGAAGGTACGTATATAGCTTTATGTTTGTCCTTAGAACCGTATTTTGTGTTAAATTACATCCGTTTTTCTCCCAGAGATCACTCGCTAGTGAGAAATTTGTTTCCTGGTATTCAGGTAAAAGATAAAAAAAATTTCTGCTGAATCACCTCTGCTTGAATGACTTTACGGATATTACTTTAGATAGATTATCAGAGAGATTCATCTACGACTGGTTGGGCGGGATTAAAATTAGCACAATAAAAAGAAATGCGATATTTATATGTATGGTTTTTGTGGATTACTAGATTAAAACATGTTTGCTGCGAGTCAACTGTGTCTAGGGCTTTGTTCGCGGAAATCGTATATTTCAGAGTGTCGGGAAGGATTAAAATTTCATTTCCCAGCAAAGTCTTTTTAACACGCACTAAGACATTCGAGGGTGCATGCTTCTCGACGATTTTGCGTGCAAACTACTACTGTGGTTGTGGGAGAATTCTGTTGGGTCATTTGAACATGTTACGATTTATGAGACAAATGTATAGTTCCTTTATATAAGTGATTATTTGTTTAACTGTCTCATTTTTTGTTCAAACGGATTAATATGTTTGAAGGTTTATAGGATTTTCCTTTGATAAACACGCCTTATTTTGCAGGATGTAAGATAATATTTTGTGGATACCCCTAGATGAATCTTACAATTACACTAGATACAGATCAATGTTTTTTATAACTATAGAGGTATCTGTAAACGCTCGCTTACCGGACTTCTCATTAGGGAAGTTCGAACAACAGACGGTGAGTCCGTAAATACAGGATATTACGTGTACTAAAGAAATAAAACAAGATACTCTAATTTTTACGGTGCGTACAGTCGGGCTTTATCCACCACTCTACTTATTATAACTTCGTATTAAACGAAACCTGCTCTGATTACTTTATACGGTCGTGTGTTTCATAGGAAAAATCCTTTTTTAATTCAAAAAGATATTGGCATGTATAAAACCCAACCAACATCGCTTTTTCCCCACTCTGCTAGAGTCGCTTATTGTGTGGAATTTGCTATGCTTTGAACACTTCGGCAGTTTTTTGACTGACCTTGACCGCTTGACTAGGTGACACAGTCACCGAGCTTGCTTGTTTGATTCTGAACGGGCTACTGTTTCTATTTCTTTTTGTAATAATTAGGATCCTTCTCTTTATTACCATCGGCAACATATTGTGTGTTTTTAGCATTATGTTGCTGGTTACGTATAAAGCAATGAATGACGAACTATTAGGAACTGAGCGATTACTAATAAGACAAGTTATCACTACTGCATTCAATATTAACTGTTTGTACATTCATTCTTTGCTAAAATTTGAAATAGTGAGGGATCCTGGTCAGCGCATTTAGCCTGATGAAGTTTTTTTATAGGCATGTTATTTCTTGCAATCCAGCCGTATTTTTAAAAGTTAAGTTGAGTCATTGAGGTTCGATATTTTATATAACTAAAAAAACTCAAGGCTAAAACTGCGATCGGGACTTTGCAAAGGAGCATTTATTGTCATGACCCGAATAGTGTACCTCTAATTTATATAGATTTGTACGGGTGTTCCACTTGTTTTTGTGTGTTTTCTAATCACTACGGTGCTTAACGACCCTATCCATGCATCTGTATAAATACAGACGTCCACTGCGTAAACCATATTCACTGTTTAATATGATTTGTTACGTAAGGGATTAATAATCGACCCAAAAATATATGATTATGATATTTCAGTAGAACTTCTGGAAACAGACACTCAAGGTAAAAACTCGCAGTAGCAAAATCTCAATGATGTAGATAATTTCTGTAAAAAAGGAAGATTAAGAATGTTCTCGTAACTTCAGCCACAGTAAGTAACGAAATTCGACCTGCAAAGGAAAACACAAATGGAAACACTCAAAGTTACTCCAAATGAATAAAAAATTGTACTTAGCTTGCTTTTGCGGGAAGTCACGGTGTTCCGATAACAACACACGGCCTTGGTCCTCCTTCTCTATTTAGCGGATGACCTGGTTTGGCTTCAGTTTCCCCCGTGCCGCGTGTTTCGATGATTCGAGCCCTTGAAAGATCCGATGCTGCAGACGCGTTCGGTTTGTTTCTTGGAGTGCCGGAGACGCTCACTAACGATGTTTTCTTGAATGATTCTAATGAGAGACGAAGCTTGCGTTGTCGTAGGAAAAAGGACACGTCGGTTTTGTTTCTTGAAGTTATTCACTAACGATGATACTAAACGATGAAAATAAGTTGTTTGAAGAATCTGCTGCTTTCGTCGTCGTTGACTTCATGATTTATTATTCTGTTTTTTCTTCGTAGACGTTGTAGAGTTCTTCTAATCCCACCGCTGCCACCAATATTAGGGCTGTGCCTTGTATGATAAGGCGGGCCCTATGAGGTAAATGTTTAGACTAGCGATAATCTTACGCTAAGTCGGTTGGTATTGCACTTCCATCTTCAATGGAGTGTCTGGGGTTTGTAGATCCACTTACGAAGTCGGTATTATCTTGGTTGGTTATTACGACGATGTGTTAAACTCATGGTGAGGAGGTTCTTGTAGAAAACACGAAATATAAAACTATATGTATTCTTCTGAAGTTTTACATGCTGAAGATCAGATATGATTGTACAAGTCTTCTAATAACGATAGCTTGATCGCTTCTGCCAATGATGATGGCTAATCCTATTCCTCTACATGATAAAGCTTAGGTAAAGAGGTACAGGTCTTCTAATGACGATAGCTAAACTCTGTTCTGCCTGTCCTACCATCTCTGTTACACGTTATGAAGGAACAGACAGTAGTTCGAAACATATGAACATACATACAAATGACATAGTTTCATACGAACACACAATCAAAATGAGACACGCTACAGATTCACGTAGGCCGTTTGAAATGGCATAGGTCGGGGTAGTTGTCTCAAGCAGGGAGCTTGGACAATGTTTTTTATAAACAATTGAATGACTACAGGTGACGGCATGTTATCTTAGCCTACATACTTATTGTATACGTCATCTTTAGCGTCTCTAGTCTGATCACATTCCTGCAAGCAATCTGGTTGACCTCTTTAGTTTTAGACTTTTATATATATGGACTAACATTCCATATTTTTATTATGTAAACACTTACATATTTACCTCCAGGACCTTGAACAGGAAAAATTGGTGTCCTGAACCAAGTTTATTTTACTACTGGGTTTTTGGTTGTATAAGTGTTCCTCTTGTATTCGTGTTTTTTCCGACTGATACGATTCCTAGCTGTTTTACCAACACTGTATAAATATGAACGTCCACTGCGCAAACGCATATTCAATATAAAATAAAAATGTGTTGCAAATAATAGGAAAATCCCCCCAAAAGGAAAATATAAATACAGATAATTTGATAAAGATATTATACAGAGAATTCCTGCAAGAAAAAGCGATTAGCAACAACGAAAAAAAAAGTCTGCGGGCGAGAACTCGTAGTTGAAGATTGATTCCTGTAATGAATGAAGATTAAGACTAAATAACTCACCCCCAGAATACTGGATGATCGACTCTTGATGAACAACACTTCACTGAGAAAAAACCTGAATAGATAAAAGTTCTACTTAGCTCTGGTTTATATGGGGAAAGATTGTTGACATCCGATGACGTCACAGCCCCTCTCTCTCTCTCTCGCGTTGCATGAAGAAGTCAATGTCGTGATGACGTCACAGCCTCCCTCACTTCCTCACGTCGCTTCCTCTTGGCCTACTCTCCACGTCCTTGCTTGTGATCGCGCGTTGTTTCCTTTATTTGTTTCTTCTTTCTGTTGATGTTCGATGCTGCTCCGCGTCCGGTTTTGATTCTTGGAGATATGTGATAACAGTCACTCAAACGTCGATGTTGATGCTTGTATTCTTCTCGATGAAGGACATATCTTCGTCTTCATAGAATGTTTACAGTTGTGTTGATTGAAGATCCCGTTTCCTCAGTTTATTATTGACTTATAGCTGGGCCCCGATGATTGAAATTCTTCGGTCGGCTGATATGGTTCTTGTTAAAGTTGGGCCTCGCTGCCACCATTGTAAGTTCTTCCGCTTTGGTGAAAGACTGTTTGTCTTTTCTTACGACTGTAGTTCGTAAGCATTACTGGTTCTTCTTTTCTTCTCCCTACGTTGTATCTTAGTAAAGTGATTCTTCTTAGAATAATAGGGAGGGGATGTATTACAAAGTGGAGAAGTTGATTAACGGTAACAAACAACTTTATTTCTCAACTCCATTACAAGAGAGATAGTTCGGTCAGGAGACCGTTCCGTTTGATAACTTGAAATGAACTGAATTCTCAAAGCATCGTGTCGATAGCGAAACACTAGCTATCTCAGCGATTCACATAAAAAGACATAAGTAGTCCGCCCGGCTCGGAAGTTACAAGTTTCCGGCGCAGGTTAACAGGTCAACCGCTTCCCATGGAAGGTGTTGTGGAAAGTTAACAAATTCATGAATCGATGATGTTTTCAAACAAACGTAAATCAGGCTACTACAGGCATTGCACAGCGCGTTCTAGATTTGTGATAGTCACGTAGGACGCTCCTAATCCACCAATGACCCCTCAGGTCATGGATTCTATTTACAGATATGTAATTATCTGTTTCAAAATAATGTATTTATTACACATACGCTTCCCACCCATGGGTGGGATGGTGGATAAAACCTGCCCATTGAGGACAGTATCATGTGAAAGAAATTAAGCACAATACTGGCTTATTCCACTTCAATGCTATAGAAGCACAAAGAGAGAAACACTTGTCTCACATGCATGCAGTACATCAAGACAGTTTGGTGTACTACACCAACCAACCAGTAATCCCATACCCAGGGTTGGCCAGGTATCTGGAAGAAGAGACAGTGGAACACACACTAGCACAGGTGGACGCCAGGCCGGGAGCTCAAGACCGAGCTCCCAAGCCCAGGTCATAAGTAAATGCTATTGCAAAGTAAATGAAAGGGGTCAGTGATCAAAATCTGTAAATTACATTGCATATCTTTGCGTAGTATTCAGAATCATGACAGTTGTTGTTTTTTTTTTCTTGATATGTCGGTCAGATTGCAACGTGCCACGAATTTACGTTTTTATTCATTGTCCAAATTATTTTTAGAAATGTTATTGCCTGTGAATCATATTCTTGTGTTGTAATTTCTTGTTGTGTTGTGGTTGTATTGCTTATGTACATTATTTCATTATTATGGTTTATTGTTTTTATTATGTGTTAAATTTTGTTACAACCAAGTTTCCATCCTTTCTTTATAATTTATAAATTCCACTAATGCCTTTTAAAAACGTTATATTTTCACAGATGACAAAATGTTTGTGCGTGAATTTCTAATTCTGTTTTATGTTCTTATGTAGTTGTCTTAAATGTAAATTGATACTCTGGATATATTCTTTTATATTTTGTTGCAAAATTCCACTGCATTATTTTGTGTTTCTATGTGGTTATGGGGGGATTCCCCCCCCCCCATTATTCATTAGGTAAGCGTGAGACACGAGCGGAAGGCAAACCAACACACAGTATTACACAAACAGCCTCTCTCTCTCTCTCTCTCTCTCTCTCTCTCCTTCTCTCTCTCTCTAGCACCGACACCTCTCTCTCTCCACCACTTTCTCTCCATTCTAACAGGTAATGAAAATGAGTTGCGTCATAACATTAACATTTATTAACAATGAATAAATAAATCAATCAATCAAGTAATCCAGTCTTACAGACTAACTCAAAAAACCCCGAATAGTACAATGTCTAGTCACCAAAAAAGTCTACACCCATCTGGGGAACTCTTTGTCCCCCTGCATTCCAGAAAGTACCAGAATCGTCTGTTTCAAAGACACGAACACATCCCGGTAAGTACACACACAAGTTTAACAGACAGAGGTTAAATATTGGATATCATCACAAAAATGTCAAACAGATAATAAGCCAGTCTTCGGCTAAAGCACTTCAACACTCACCCAAGCAGCCGGAACACTTAAACACAGTTAATAAAAACTCCCCGGCGAACGCCACGGCATTTTGCCTGTGACTTGAAGCCCCTCTGTCAAAATCCTCCCATAGGCTTGGGTATGCACTCTTTTAACAGAAAGAGGTGCACATGCACATACGAACACACACTTCGTTAGCGCCTCACGGTTCTAGCTGCATCTAGTTTCACAAAGGCACTTTAGAGAGTTAATAAACTCAGTACATTGACTTGTCGAACTAAGCACTTTTTATCTCACGCCATCCCTAGAATACTCATTCATCAGCTACTCTCGGGTCGCCGCTCCTGCACTGTTCTCCACATTCCATAAGTCACAGAAAACACACAGATAATATATTATCAATCAAAAACCCTAGGCCTCACAGTGCTCGGCCACCCCATATGCTAGCCCCCGCCTAGCAAAATTGCTTATATAATACAAAATACACTGGCCGGCTTAAAATAAAATACAAGTAAAAACTGCACGTCTCTGGCATTATGAAATAAAGTCTTGTTACTCTTATCCTCCCAATAACACTAGACGCATTTTCTCTCATATTTTCTGCATTTCTTGAATATCCCTCTTTGCTTGTCTGCAAGTAGCTGAACAGACAGTAGACTGTAGGAAGCTGTAGGAAGACGGAATGCCTCCCTCATTGTAGAAGACTTCTCACGGCTTCTGCAGATCCCCAAAAGACACGCTGTAGAATTCTCGCGATCACCCACGTGGAAATTCTTGTAATCACCAACATGGAAATTCTTGTAATCACCCTGGGGTAAAATAACAGCAACCTCTCTGCACACGGCTGGTGGACGTCTTGCTGGCGTCGGGAAACGACTTTTTTTTTTGGTGTGTGTTAGTATGTCAGTCAAGTCTTTGGTCAATCTAAGAAAATTAACCCAGACATACTACTTCTATCAAACAATGATCTCTAAAAATCAGAAATACTAACTGAACGTCTCCCAATTAACTCCCTTAATATGACCACTAAATCATACGTCATTATCACAACTCTCAAAGAACATCAAGTTCTCCAACTCAATTCTCCAAACTCACACATCAGCACACACACAACTCAGAAATCACAGCAACTCCACGGAATTCTGTACTCATATTTCAAACTCGAATGTGCTTATAAAAAAAAAGAAAAAATCGTAATGAACTCAAAGAAAACAAAAGAATCACGTAACACACCCAGACCCAAGAACGTTCTCTCAAGCTCTGATATTTGAACAACCCACAAAATCAGAAAAAAATCTCCAACTTTTAACAGCAAAAACCCCTTTACTGCTCATACAATTAATTACAATAAGACTTGATGTCAAATTCCCTTTTACGTAAGTAACAACCCTCGAAAAATTACATCTCCCGGTAAAATCAAATCTCCCGTCCAAAAAAGAAATGCTACTTAAAACTCAATCCCCCAACTACATCTCTCATAGGAAAAGGAAGAAAAAAAAAAAAGATAATCACAAGTAGGTTTCCCCAATCACAAAATACATAATGCATGTATATTATGCATAACACCCACATTTTCCCCAAGAAATGCTCCATGTAAAGTTACGGAATTTGCCAGAAAGCAAACTCTCACCCATGCGCTTTCGTGAAATGCTATTGTCAACATTTCCAAATATTGCAAAAATTCTGATCTATCATCATCAGAGGAAAAGAAACAGCACAGCGCTCATCACATCGCTTGTCAGCAGAAAAATCGCCTGCGGACGTATGCTCTAACAACAGCACAAAAATTGTCTAGTCAGACACACAAGTTTGGAAAACTCATGATTCTCTAGAAAAAAGGTCTAACAGACACATTTCACAGAATTAACTCCAGGATGTGACTAATGTGTTCAAAAATTTGTCTCAAAGACTTATTCTCTCAACATGACCTTGTCCAAATCATATGCCTCCAAAATAACACACTTGTGAACATAAAAATGCACACATCCCCATAGGACTCGTAATGCAGTAATGCCACTTCTCTCTAAATAGTCACGAAATCAAAGAGAAAGAACTACAGAAATCTCCTCTTGAACTAGAAAAAAAAAACTCCCATAAACCACAAAAAAAAGGGTCAGCCCGCCAAAGATTAATTCCAACTCCATATATTTCACCATATTAATAACAGCACTCCGGTTATAAAAAATATTTCTCCATTTGGTTAATAACCAACCCCTTATATTTCTCTCTTATTTCTCCATAGCCATAAATAAAAAAAAACCACCACTCCAGGAATAGAGAATAATCACCTTTATTTCGGCAAATACAAAATATTTACCTCTATTTCCCCAATAACTCCATGTGGAACAAAACAAGGCCCCAAAAAATATATCTTCAAATAATGTGCACTCAAGGCAACTAACTCACACACTCAAATATTGCTCCATAATCTCCAAAAAAATGTGTCTCCATTTGCAACAAAGATGGCTGCAAAATAATTGAACTAAACATAGCTCTCATCACATTGGCAAATATCAAAAATGGCCAAAAAATATATCTCCAATATATTATATCTCAAATCATAACTCCAAAATAATATATACCTCCAATTATAACTCGAAATATATCTCAATTATAACTCCAAAATAACACATCTCCAGTTCTCCAGAGAATAACTCAATGTTATAGTCAAAAACTATAAAAACTCTCTCCATTTAGCATAATTGCTAAAAAAGGGCAAAATCTTGGCAAATAATACTGTTAAGAAAATTCTAGAAAAAATCACCAATGTGCCACAACTCATTATAACAGAACTCCAAATACAAAGTGTCTTAGCCAAGACTTCTCCATATGTGCTACGACATAGGCCACTAGAAAACTTAACCAAGTTTCCTATCTCTCACAAAGTTGTCACAAATACGACAAAGGTATTGTGCAAAAAAAACTCACAATTTCTGGAACATAAATATCCAGAGAAAAAATGTAGTGCCATTATGTATGCATTCAAACATGCAAGAAATTCTCCCGTGTGTTTCTCTATAGCATCAAATAGCTGAAACACCAACACGTTCTCGAACAATGACTCTAAGTCATGAACTGAGATATTGAAAAATATTCACACCAACTGGAGAGAAAAAATAAACTTAAATTCACCCATGGTGAAAAAAACTTGTGTCAGCGATGGCTAATTTCCAAAAAAGGAGAAAAGAAAAATCAACGGCCTTGTTCACTATCTCCCGTAACTCACTAGATGTCAAGCAATTATCTGCTGAACTCATAAAAAAAGAAAAAAAAACTAAAATAATGTGTTGTTAGTTGCTCCCAAAATCAAAAAAAGATTTCACCTCCCTTGATAGCATTACGGCACCCACGTATTAGTATAAAAAATCAGTATCAGAAATATCATTATCACAAAATCACCAAAAAAATTGCTATCATCAAAATCACCAGTATCGGTATATATAAAAAAAAATATCACCAATGTTAATGCTTGTCCATTCTCCAAGGAATTCAGCAAAAAATTCAGCAAAAGTTCAGCAAGTTTCACCACAATTCACCAAGATTCAGTCAGATTCATCAAGATTCAGCAAAACTCATCCCCGTGAATCACTGAAATATTCTCCAAAGTTACAAAAACTCAACAATTAATTAACACAAGACTTCTCCCATTAATTCATTGTAATAATTATCCATGAATAATTATCTGTAATAATTATAGAATAATCTCTCATGAAATATCTCAAATCTCTCGTAAAACAATTCTCCCGTAATGATAATTATACTTAAGCAAACCTCCCGTGCCACATCTCAAGTATAATAATTATTAATAATAATAATAACTCTCCATAGCAACAATTCTCTTACAAAGATCTCAAGTAAGGGTGAATTCAAATAGTATACACTAGTATTGCTGAATCCTATGACATACAATTTCTCCAGCATACACCATTCACGGCACCGGGCAACACCATTCGGCACTTCAAAGTAATTTCTCCAACACAATAAAAAAAACAATCTGTGTATCCCCCTTATATTTGTGTCTTTCAAGGCACAAAGAAAACATATAACACATCCCGTGCATGTTAACTACTTTTCCCCTCATTCACGGAAAAGAAAAATCTCTCTTTATTTCCTTTTCTCTTCCTCCAAGAGAGAAAAAAAAATCTCTTTTCTAAAAAAAAAGACTCTACGGGCATTTCACTTCATCAACTAATCAATCAGTTGATATCTTAGCATCCAATGTCAAGGGCAAACCCATACCCCAACACAAAGAAAAAAAGAAAAGAAAAGGGGGAGTTCACCCACACTGAGAAAAAAAAAGTCTCTCCCCCCCGATGAGCATTGACACTCCCCCGAGGCAGACCAGTAGTACCCCCATCTCCCCTTGAACAGTGTCTGAGGACCCCCTCCCAAGGTATACACTAGTACCCATCTCGCAATGCCCTCCCTTGAGGTATGCAGTACCCACAATGCAACGCGCCTCTCTGCGGAAATGCTGAGCCCGTAAAATTGTGGCCGCTCTGTCTCTAAGCCAGATATGCTTATCTAAGCACAGTTCACATGCAAAAAACATCTCTATACACTCTTATGTGTTTAAAACAAAGACGAATACGTCTATCATAAACAGGCGTGAATAAAGAAAACACGTCACTTCTGCTACTATGGGGAAAGACAAGAAAAATTTTTGACCTCTTGAACCAATCCCATTCCACTGAAATATTTAAAACAACCCTCCCTTTCAAAACAATAGTTTTTAACACTCACCACTCCATAATGGGAACAAAAAGAACTCGAAATTCTCGTAAAACACGTGAAATACGTAAATCTCGTCGGCACAATACAAACGCGATCGGCGAAAAGGCACCTAGCAACCCCCACTCACAAACCAAACTGAGTCACTTGTCTCACGGCTCACGCCCTGAAGAATCTCGGTACGAGCAAATTTGATGACCCGAATAGAAATTTCTTTCCTCATCGCCCCATCCCACGGACGGATATTTCTCTACCCCTTTTCACTTAGCAACTGAGATCCAACAATTTAACAATTTTCCACAATCCCACAAAGCTTTGTCGTTCGAAAACTATCGCTAAGCCACAACCCCTTTTATTTTCTAACTGGCCACCCATCTCTACATTGGCGTTCCTAGGCATAGAAAAGAAAAACTCTTTTACACCTTTTTCACCGCCTGCCACCACTGTTTATGGGGGATTCCCCCCCCCACCCCCCCCCCCCCATTATTCATTAGGTATGCGTGAGACACGAGCGGAAGGCAAACCAACACACAGTATTACACACACAGCCTCTCTCTCTCTCCACCTCTTTCTCTCCATTCTAACAGGTAATGAAAATGAGAGAGTTGCGTCATAACATTAACGTTTATTAACAATGAATGAATAAATAAATCAATCAAGTAATCCAGTCTTACAGACTAACTCAAAAAACCCCGATAGTACAATGTCTAGTCCACCAAAAAAGTCTACACCCATCTGGGAACTCTTTGTCCCCCCTGCATTCCAGAAGTACCAGAATTGTCTGTTTCAAAGACTCAGAACACACCCCGGTAAGTACACACACAAGTTTAACAGACAGAGGTTAAATATTGGATATCATCACAAAAATGTCAAACAGATAATAAGCCAGTCTTTGGCTAAAGCACTTCAACACTCACCCAAGCAGCCGGAACACTTAAACACAGTTAATAAAAACTCCCCGGCGAACGCCACGGCATCTTGCCTGTGACTTGAAGCCCCTCTGTCAAAATCCTCCCATAGGCTTGGTATCACCTCTTTTAACAGAAAGAGGCGCACACGCACTACGAACACACTTCGTTAGCGCCTCACGGTTCTAGCTGCATCCAGTTTCAGAAAGGCACTTTGAGAAGAGTTAACAAACTCAGTACATTGACTTGTCGAACTAAGCACTTTTATCTCACGCCATCCCTAGAATACTCATTCATCAGCTACTCTCGGGTCGCCGCTCCTGCACTGTTCTCCACATTCCATAAGTCACAGAGAACACACAGATAATATATTATCAATCAAAAACCCTAGGCCTCACATATGTCTAAACTTCTAAATTATTGTTTTTTCTTGTTGTCCAACTCATGAGAAAATTTAATGCATTTGTGTGATGCAAGTTAATTTAAAAATCGATGCCCCTGTTGTCTTGATTGCCAAGGGCAGTGGTTAAGTGGGTGTAATTTTCTGTCTTTTTGTCTTCACCATTTTGTTGTAAGTGTAAAGCAAAACTTATTGACTGAAGTATTCACTTATTTATTTATTTTTAGTATTGATTGGTTTCCAGGGAAGAGTTATTGTTTTGAAAATTTATTTCTTTAATATCTTGTGTTGTTGTAAGACATGTTCAGTTCACTTGTAACTTTTAGTTTGTACACACGTCAAATGGCCCCTTATTAAAAATTTAACTATCTTAAAGGACAGTTAATTTAATTTAGATAAGACTCTGGGTGGGACCAAGGCAAAGAGGGCAGCTTTTGCAGGAATGCACGGGACTTGGGGAGGGAGTGATAAACCATTCTAAAGGGCTTTAAAAGGAGCTCCCCAAAAATCCACTGACTCCATTTTCTCTCAGGTTAATAAGAGCGTCTCCTGCCTGCAGCATCCCCCAAATATTTGTTGGCATTACCGTCACTTATATTGGCTCCCATGGTCAATAGGCCCAAGGATAGGTACCGGAACCAATCACATCTCGAGGAAAAATAACGGGAGTTTTGTGGGGGGAACTAAAGGAAAGAGAGAGGCAAGGCATCCCCTTGAGGGTCAGTTAGTTACACGTCAGTTAAGAGATGGGGAAGACGTCCATCCCCTTGTTGCCCTTTGCTGGTTTCCTCGCTCTGTCTCAATCTCGCTTGTACTGTAGATATTAAGTTTAATTTCACTCGGTCCATTGTGTAAGTTTTAGAGAATACAGATCATGTTAAATTCACCCACTGAACCTCATTTAAGCATGACCCTCAGTACTGTAGCTGGACCAGAATAAGTAACCCCGATGGAATGAGGTCATATATATATATATATATATATATATATATATATTATATATATATATATATATATATATATATATATATATATATATATATATGATATATGTATATATATATATATATGTATATATATATATATATATTATATATATATATATATATATATATATATATATATGTATATATATATATGTATATGTATATATATATATATATATATATATAATATATATATATATATATATATATATATAGATATATATATATGTATATATATATATACATATACATATATATATATATATATATATATATATATATATATATATATATATATATATATATATATATATATCATCATATATATGATATATATATATATATATATATATATATATATATATATACATATATATATAGATATATCTATATATATACATATATATATATATATATATATATATAATATATATATATATATATATATATATATATATATATATATATATATATTACAAGATTTAAGCCGGAACCAAGGAAAGTTAAGATTTCTTATAACAAGACTCATTCATTCTTGTCTATATAACTTACCTGGCGAGGGATTATGGGCCAGGCGAAAGGTTTTTGGTTTTCGCAGCCTGGCCAACTAAACTGTAAACTACCCGAGAACCCTTCAAATTCTAATGTTTACATACATCCTAACTATTGATACAATGAAATTACAAGGCAACTCACTGCCACCCCTTGGTGGAGGTTGAAATTCTAGTGTGAAAACACGGAGCAGACTTATGTATGAGCTACCTCACTCATGTCTTTTGCGGGAAGGAAGCCAGCAGCCACCCAAGGCGCGTCGTTCCCTGACCAGTTAGTTAATATTCGCATTTCATAACTCTGCTAGTATCGTGATTCTTCTAAGTTAATGTTAAATTTAACAGCATGACATGTACTGAAATGTCTCATGATCTTACTTGGATGATTTAATAAAGATTACAAAACATCACAATTCAACAGAGAACCATTGCGTTTTGTTGCCTACTGGGTTTCTCACAATTCTGGGGAATGGTGCACTCATTTTTCACGACAATAGTAGTAAAAATGAGAAATATATACATTGGCAACAAAGTCTAATATAAAAATGATATATATAGGGAACGATATTGTTGATGATGATAATACTATTCTTTAATGATAATAATATTCCATCCGGTATTTCCTTATAGAACTAGTGGTTTCCTCATCCATTTCAATAGTTTATGCTTAAACAGTATACATATCTATGTACCTGTATATATAATATACATTGTGTATGTACGTATGTCTTTAAAGTTATTTGTAAAGAGGTACCCGTCCCATCAACATTTGTTTACACTGGTATTTCCTTTAAAAACGATTTCTTTGGCTTCATAGAAATTCTCATGTCCATCATGAGATCCTGTCTATTATAATATTTAGCTTCTCAGTATTGCGCATTGTTTTTTTTTTTTCTTCTTCTTCTTCTTCTTCAAATATGGTGTCAGGTTGCCACAGTTGTCTGAAATCCTCCCCCTCAATAACGTCATTCACCTCCGCCCTCCATTCTTTCAGCCAATCACAGGCCTGATCACCCACGCAGTACACCTGATATAATTGCATTTCCATATCACTTAAGGACAAGTTCCGGTACCTTCAACATCCTTGTCTCCTCAATCTTAAAGTAGCCGTATTTTCATTGTTAATTGTGTTGGTAATTCTGTTAATCAGTGTTATTCCAGTTTATGTTATTGCAGTAATTACATCAAATATTTGCATTATCCCATCATTACAGAATTTTTATTGAGAACATTGTGTTTTTTACCTCCCCGGTATAAGGAAAAGAATGGAGATTCATGTGTTTAATTTGTAAGGTGAGTGCTTTTGTGATTTGCCATCATTATGCCAACATTACCCTTGTGATTAAGGTATTTATTTATATTCGTTTTTGTATGGGTCGATGAACCTTGTGTATTATATAAAATTTGCATTGGTTCTTCATGAGTGTTTGCCTTGAAACCATTTATGGCACCCCTGCAGTTTGAGTAGTATTTCTATGTACTTGCTCCACAACTGCTTTTACCTTGGAAATGGTGGTTTTTACCTATAGTTTTAGTGCTTATTATTTAGAGAAATAGTTCTTTGTTGTTCAACATTTATTTACACCAAGGGATCTCTACTAACACCCCCTTCCCCCATGTCTAACTCGTACCTTAACCCCCACCCCCCCAGTTTACCCTACCCTCCCACAGCTGCACCCCTCCATTGGAGCATATGGATCGCCAATGGTTTCCGTTTCTGTCGTCCCAGAACACAAACATGGCTACTTTGTTTACGTTTGTTCTCCCCGACCCAAAGCCCCAAACAAATTCCCAATTTCCCTGTCAGTGTTGGTGAAGATAGGTGATAAATAACAGTTTGTCAACAAAAGATAACTACTTCTTCTTCATCAAAAGCACTAAAACTGTAAGAACAAACAATTTCCAAGGTTAAATCAGTTGTGTCAATTTTGCTCAGGAATACTCAAATTAGAACTATGCATGAAACATTAATTTTATGCTGTAATTGAGGAACAGCCTCCCTGAGGATGTTGTGCAATTGGAACTTCAAACGTTGAAGCAAAGTTGCATTGCATTATTACCCTGATACACATCTTCATGTATTTCAATAATTTACTTACATTTTTATTTATCTGTTTATGTGAAGGGACTATTTAATAGTAAATATAGGTCCAGTACTGTTTTTATCGATCTTTTGTGGTATATACGTATTTATGTCGTCTTCTTATGTTACACCAATTCAGTGGTATTGGCGAAATACGGATTGCTGCTTTGTTCTTGGAGAAAATCCATCGTAAAATAATCCAAGAACTCATATGGTGATTGTGATAATGAAAGTTGGCGCTTTTTTTTCAGTCTAAATTAGCTTCTTATCACGTTCTTGTATTTAACAACTGTTGTTACTTGCTTCAACTTTAGCTGGACATTTGCTTGCTTGCTTATTCAATAAAGTCATAGGTTGCAGTGTTTGTCTCTATTCCCTCCAATCACTCACGGGTAGCTTAGATTTAGGTGGTTATAAAGATAAACAAAATGAGACCAGTTTAAGATGAAACATGGGCGAGTGTAAGGACAACGCTTATTCATAATTTTCTCTGTATATAATTCATCATTCGCGTTGTTCTTACTTCCCCCTGGGAATTCACAATCGCGGACGGGGGGGGGGGGGGGGGGGGGGGGGGGGGTCAGGATCCCGCTCTGGGTGGGGGGGGCATATTTCTGGCGCAGAACGGCCTCCTGGTGGACGTGGGCCGCAAAACGCCTCCTCGACACGGGGATCCATGCCTTTCCCTTCCACTGGCAGCAGCCCGGGCGCCCCTACAATTTGTACCATCGCCCCCCACAAATACGGCAACCTCCTGCAGGAGTTCCCCGAAGTCCTTCAAGCCGGAAACTTCGTCAGCGCAGGGACGCCGCCCAGCACGGGATATTCCACCACATAACCACCACAGGCCCCCCGACACACGCGAAGTTCCGATGACTCCCTCCAGGCCGCCTCCAGGAGGCGAAGCAGGCGTTCTCGGAGATGGAACGAATGGGCATCTGCAAGAAAGCTCGAGCCTTGGGCGTCGCCCCTGCACATGGTACAGAAACCTGACGGCACCTGGAGGCCCTGCGGAGACTACAGAAGACTCAACCTCGCTACAATCCCCGACCAATACCCCTTGCCAAACATGCAGGATTTGACAGGGGCCCTTCATGGGGCGAAGGTCTTCACAAAAATGGACCTCTTAAAATCCTATTTCCAGTTCCAGTGCACCCCGAGGATGTCCCCAGACTGCCATCATCACGCCTTTTGGCTCCTTCGTCTTCCATTAACTCAACCTTCGGCCTGAGGAATGCGGGCCACCTTCCAGTGCCTGATGGACAGCATCCTGGGGGACCTGCCCTTCTGCGTCTGCTACGTCGACGATATCTGATTTTTTCCAGGTCCTTGAGGAGCACCTACATCACGTCCGAGCGGTCCTGAAGCGCCTGCAGGAAAACGGGCTGGTCGTCCGTTTCGACAAATGCACCTTCGGCGCCGAGAAAAGGTGGACTCCTCGGACACGAGATCTCTGCGACGGGCGTGCGCCCCATGGCCTCGAAGGTAGGCGTGGTTGCAGAAGTTCCCAACACCACCACGGTCAAGTCCCTGCAGGAGTTCATCGGAATGGTCAATTACTACCGCCGATTCATCCCACCGCCGCCCGCACCATGTCTCCTCTAACACAGGTCCTGAAGGGGAAACCAAAGACCCTAACGTGGGAGGCCGAACAAGAGAAGGCTTTCAACGAGATGAAGAGGGCCCTCTGCCAGAGCGGCGACATTATGCCACCAAGACCCCTGCTGCACCTTTACGCCTCACCAAGACCGAACGCCAGCAACGTCGCCTGCGGGGCTGTCCTCGAGCAGATGGTCCAGGGCGAGCCCCAGCCACTCGCCTTCTACAGCAAAAAACTAATATCACGCACCCGAGGGCGCCTCCGCCGTCCAGCTCGCTTCCGCGAGTGACTACCCGAAGTACAAAGTAGTCAGCCAACAATCATACCTAATTATTGTCTTAGGGGGGGAGTATTTGTAAGGACAACGCTTATTCATAATTTTCTCTGTATATAATTCATCATTCGCGTTGTTCTTACTTCCCCCTGAGAGAGCATTCAGCGGGCTTTCCGTCAGTGTATAAAGCTGGTATAACCACATATTGTGTACTTTATAATTTTTGTATTTTATGTCTCTCAAGAAACACAAATCGGGTCTCGCCGACCCACTTTTACTCTCTCGCGGGTCGGTGACCACATTTCCGTCCGCATGCTGTATATTTATATTTCCCTTGACTGTAATAAAAATCAGTACCCAGCTACCTGTCTTAATCTCTGGTCCTCACACGAGCATCAGATAGGTGCCACTTCTCCGTCAGCTTATATAATCCATTTCCTGTTGCCTACCTCTCTCCATAGGTGGTATTGTAGTCCTGTTGACAAATTTCCCGTTTTGCGTTGTTCTTAACTTAGCTAGTAGCCACATCATAACAATGGTCCATTATTTCCATGACTTCTTATTCTTATTTCCATAAAAACCTGGGAATTGTAAGTAAAAAGTTTAAAATAAATATAGATCAAAGTAAAGATTAACATTACATATAAATAATATGGGGAATCTTCACGATATAGTGTTCGTTATTTTATTGGAGATATGTTCGTTAAAATATTCTTGTAGATATCTTATCTTTAAGCTACCCAATTGTGTATATGCTCTTCCCATAGTGTGGAGTCTATCACCCTGCACATGATGATGAAGCCTTCTATAGTACCTACATTAACAGGCTGTTAGTAATCAGTCAAGGATGCTCTAAGACTGAACCGAACAACAAATCCAATTGCTTATTCAAGGTGCAGTATTCAGTTGAATACCGCACTTTTCAAAGATATACGAACTGTAAGTCTGTAAGGTATAACCAGCGTTGAAGAAATGGATACCAATCTGATATATTCATTTTATATACTATGTACAAAAAAGACTATGCAATATTAAGAAGGTTACTTTAAATATTTAAATATAATTTTAAAAATTATTTAAATTGATATTAAATACAACTTGATCTGATACAAAAAAAAAATCTTTATATTAGAATTTTTCTCCTAGCAGACGATTTCCGTATTACATTGACCTCCATCGTATGAAAAAAAAACGACTCTTCAATTTCAAGTCAGTGGCTACTTTTAAGGGCTTCTTCTATATGAACAAGGTTCGTCTCCTGAATAATAATAATAATAATAATAATAATAATAATAATGTTTTGTTGTAAATTATTGCTGCATAAGCTGCATTAATTTTACAATGGCTCTTCTCTAATTTATTAGGTAATTGAAGTTATCTCACTGTTGTTTAAGCAACCGTATTAACCAACACAGAAAACCGCAATTGGAAAAAAAATTGAAAAGAATCTCTGTAAAATTAACGCAGCTGATGCAGCAATAATTTTAAATTAAACATGGTTGAATGAGGGGGAACAGGCTGATTCGGACCTTGGCTGATTCGGACCAGGCTGATTCGGACCATGTACTGGCTCATTCGGACCTTTATCCAGGCTTATTCGGACCTTCGTATGATTGGCTGATTTTTCTATGCAGTTTTATCTCCTGAACAAGAATTTTTAAGATTTTTCTATAGCGTTTATCTCCTGAACAAGATTTTAGTAATATTTTTACCTGAAAAAGACTGTAATTAACCCCCAGGGGTTCGTAGTAAACACGGCGAAATACATTTGACGCCCCAATTCCTGGTGGCTTTCGTATTCGCAGGGACGAACAATGCGGGATTCCTATATAGAAATACCAGATATTATAATTGTGTAAAAGAAATGATAGGTAATTATGATTGATTATGCAAATTAAACATAATTTTCTTTATAACTTCGTGGCTTTATTTGTCACAGACAAAGGTTCCGTTCACGTATTCCTCTTCGGCCATTTGCAAGAAACACTTACAACGAAGAGGCGTTTTTGAAGAACTTATTCACACGATGTTGCAAATGTAGAGGACATTTTGATTTATTTTATAAGTAGTGTAAAATAAGATTTTTATACATACTCAATTTATTAATTTTCATTAGTAATTCACATATAAATCTGATACTTTTATAAGTGGGCACTTTATAAGTAACAGTGTAGCATTGAAACCATTTATCTTTAACATCAATTTTTCCTTGGAATTTTGCAAGGTTAAGGGTAAGAAATGCTCTTCCTATAAAAACTGTTGCCTTATATTGACCAGAACTAACATATCTTTGTGCTTTCATCATGTTTTGAGCATATTTCGAACCTCTAGCAAAATTTACTAATATCGTTAACAGAGAGTGAAAGCCAATAGAAAAAGAAATTAACAGACTAGTAATTAAAATTTTCCTCCCTGTCATGTGTTGCACGTGAACAGGCTTATTCGGACCTTGTACTGGCTCATTTGGACCTAGTATGCAGTGGCAGCTCCCGTCTATCCTTCATAGGGGTGCTGTTACATAATTTTTTTTTCAATTTCTTAATATTAATTGCATCAACACACATTGTATAGTATAGTATATATATATATATATATATATATAGTATTATATATATATTATATATATATATATATATATATATATATATATATATATATAGATATATATATATATATGGCTCTATAAACAATACCAAAAACTTAATTTCTTCAAGTTCTGGTTTTCTTGGTCTATGACTGATTACTAATGGATGATTACCCTGATCAAATTTGAACCTGTAAATAAAACTGAAAAAAGTATTAAAATACTAAAATTCAAAGCAGTAACTTTCGGCAGCGGAGAGACTGGCGGACGGACTGACGGAAAATTAAGAATATGATGTTACATAAAAATATTAATTTTATGTAAAAAGTTAAGTATATCTTAATTTAACCAGACCACTGAGCTGATTAAAAGCTCTCCTATAGGGCTGGCCCGTAGGATTAGATATTTTTACGTGGCTAGGAACCAATTGGTTACCTAGCAATGGGACCTACAGCTTATTGTGGAATCCGAACCACTTTAAATCGAGAAGTGAATTTCTATCACCAGAAATAAACTTCTCTGATTTCACGTTGGCCGAGCCGAGAATCGAACTCAGACCACCAGATTGGTAGCTGAGCGTGAAGTCCACTCGTCCAACGGAAAACTTAATTAATGTGAACTAAGCGTAGCAAAATAAAAATGATTAAACCATTAAAAAGAATAAAAACTCGAAAACAAAAACATTGAGATAGAACAAAACTGAGTATGAAAGTAAAATAAAATAACATAGGCCTATATAAAACAAAAGGTCTAAAGAACACCCAACTAAAACACGGACGCATGCATACACATACACACACTCTCTCTCTCTCTCACACTGAGGAAGGCAGCAGAATCGCTGCCGAAAGCTATTTTGAATTTTAGTATCATTGACATTATTGAGGTTATCATTTTTTCCCATTTATTGCAACTCACCACTGAGTTGATTATTCTGCATTACATTACATATCATTAGTATCAGCACTGATTTGATCACTATCACTAATACTACAAGGATATCGTCACGGTAAAGGTGGTAGAAATGAATAAAAGGGGCCTAGCATATAATCAACAGTCAGTAAGATTCTTATAAAAACTGATAATAAATAATGGAGCTCCTACAGTTTAGTTGGCCAAGGGGAATGTCTGCAAGGTAATCGGCGGACTAATACAAACAGGATGGCTGCCGCTTGTTTTGGCTTACAAGTCGCTGCATGTTCGGGTTCGGGCCGGGTCGGTTCTGTGGGTTCGGGTCGGGTCGGCTGTGGGTTGTCTGCAAGAACTACTTACCTTGGCGGAGTGATTACGGACCGGGCAAAATGGTGTTATGCGGCCTGGGCAACTAAACTGTAATCAACCAAATAGGAGATAGGTAATCATGATTGATTATGCAAATCAAACAATTTTCTTTATGACTTCGTGGCTCCGTTTGTCACAGACAAAGGCTTCGTTCACGTATTCCTCTTTGGTCATTTGCAAGAAACACTTACAACGTAGAGGTGTTTTTGAGGAACTTATTCTTATGATGTTGCAAATGTAGAAAACATTTTAATTTATTTTAAAAGTAATGTAAAATAAAATTTTTATATACACTAAATTTATTAATTCTTATTAGTAATTTACATATAAATCTGATACTTTTATAAGTGGGCACTCTATAAGTAGCAGTCCAGCTTTGAAACCACAATGTCCAAAGACCATTTTTTCCCTTGGAATTTGGCAAGGTTAAAAGGCATGCAATGCTCTTCCTATATAATATGGAATGTTTCATCAGCTGTTAAGTAGGGAGCTACTGTTACGGTTGTACTTGTATTGCCAGAACTAATATTTTTGAGCTTTGAACATGATTAGGGCATATTTCAAACCTGTTGCAAAATTTACAAAAAACGTTACCATTGAGCAAAAGTCAATAGAAAAAGAAATTAA